>NW_027069976.1:507825-522825 GCF_002906115.3 Quercus suber
GGGCTCATTACAATCAGGTCTTGGGTGAATAGGTGATAATGTTTATAGGTTAAACCACCCCGCCTCACCCCCCCCCCCCCCCGCCTTTTGCCTTTTTTTTTTTTTTTTTTGAGATGCAAAAATGGGCCACCAAATAGGCCATTGCCTACTACCTAACCTAGTAGCCCGATGGCCCACGGGGTTAACGGGCTTCCTGGCTTGTTATTAAGGCCCATGGGTAGCTCACTAGCCCAATGGGTCAAGCCGTGGGCTAGTTTTTATGTCCATGGATGCTCGATGGGCTAGCTCAGTAGCCCAACCTGTTGGCCCAACCAATTGCCTAACCTAATAACTTAGAATTCATAACAAAAATATATATGAGGAGTGTGAAGGATTGATCTTGAGATATTATAAATGATTTTCTTAAGAAAATTCCCAAAACCACTAAGATAATTAAAGTGGTTGTGTTAAACTTAATTTACTAAATATATAATTTTCTAGTAGTCTACCAACTTTGAATTAAAAGTGGTTGAAATTTCTTTTATTAAAGATAATAATAAAAAACCATTTAAAGCCTTAATAATAAAAAAAGTAAATAGGTTTTCATGAACAAAACAAAAAATTAAATAGATTTGACCATAAAAAATTATAATTAAGTATTCAATTATTTGATTCTTTCCTTAAAAAAATAAATTGATTATTCCCTTATAAAAAATTGATTTTTTCATTATAAAAAATAATGAAATAAGTTGCTAATATAAGCCCATGGGTAGTCTATTAGGCCCAACCCACTAAAGATAAAATGAGCACTGCCCATGGGCTGAGGTTTTCTCTAGGGGTGTGCATGGGTAGGGTTGAGTCGGGTTATGGGGATTTTTTGACTCAATCCACCATGGTGGGTTAAAAAAAAAATTGACCCAACCCAACCCACATGGGTCGGGTTGAATCCATGAGTTGGACAATTTTTTTTTATTACTATTATTATTAAATTGAGTAGAAAAAAAATATAAATATAAATATATTAAAAAAATCCAAAGATTGGTATTAATGCAACTTCTTAAAAGCAAACAATACTAATGACTAAACAACCATAGCAATTTACTAGGGTTCATGTGAAATAATTAGCTTTTATATAGGATAGGAAGAGTTGGTTATTTAAAAAAATTTATTAATTATATAATATATATTAAATATATGGGTGGGTCGGGTTGAGTTTGGCGGGTTTGGAATTTTATAACCCGAACCCAACCCAACTAGCTATCAAAAAAATTTTTGTAACCCAACTCAATCCACCAAGCCCTAAAAACAACCTAACCCCCTGGGTTGGGTTAGGTTGGGTCGGTTTTGATGGGTTGGCTACACACTCCTAGTTTTCTCTTTCGACTTAGCTTGACTTAGCCCATTTACTAGTTAATAGCCCACTATATGTATGACCTAGCCCATTGATGACCCTGCAGCAAAGTTAGTAAATAAGATTTTGGACTTACGTTTTATTAATACCTCTTTTTACAATTGCTTATAGCTCACCTCATTCACTTAACATTGATAGACAATTTTCTATCAGTGAAAATTAATTTAAGGGTTTCAATTGGATTGGATTTCTATTGATCCCTTTTCTTGGGCTTCTTAATTAGAGGTGAGGAAAGAATATGTAAAAATCACTTTTACATATATATATATATATATATGTAAAGAGAGAGAGAGAGAGAGGATGATAATTATTATTTTTTCTTATATAAAAGTGGTTTTCTATATATATTTGATAGGACCCACTTTATATATACTTTTTTTTTTCTTTTAGAAAATTTTAATTATTCTACAACTTTTGAGACTTTTTAATATGTTCAGGGAGAGGGACGGGCGAGAGCGGCACTAGATGTAATTCAAGGGGTTCATTCCCCCGACTCATATGTATACATATATATTTACAATTAAAAATATTTTTACACATCCTAATTACAGACTAACTTTAATATTTTTTACTTAATTCTCTAACTTTATAACTAATTTTTTTACAAATAACATTATAGCAATATATATATATATATATTAATGCACATATAGACATACACTCACATGCATATATATATATATATATATTGTATTAAAATATAAACTTATAATAAAATTTAAAAAAAAAAAAAAAAAAACGCAGAATTCTAAGACACTCACTATTTACTCTTAATGTCAAAAATATTGAGATGTTCAGATAGAGAAGAAAATGAGATGAGATTTAACTCATTTAAGAATTTGATTGTTAAGTAAACACTTAGTGCATTATTTATTAGTATAGATACTGTGTGGCTATATAAGTAATAATTTATACACTACAAGTAGCTTGAAATTTGTCATTTAGTTTAAAATATTTTTATAAACAAGTAACATAAATAATGATAACTGATAAAATAAAACGTTATACAAACTTAACAAATAAAATAAATTCATATCTATTTACATTGACAATAAACAATGAAGCTAATACATGAAAATATTAGAATGAAATTGTAAACTTCAATATTTTACGAGTTTTTTTTTTTTTTTTTGGGTCGAAAACTTGATATTTCAATTTTTTTTTTTTAAATTTAAGTTTCTAAACTACCTCTTAAAAATTTCTAGTACGCCCTNTTCTCTAACTTTATAACTAATTTTTTTTATAAAATGATAATAATGCACACACATGTACAAACCTTTTGTATTTTCTGATTATTATAAATTATATTATATTTATATTGTACATGCACACATTTACATACATCGCAATTCAAACAAATAACATTATAGCAATATATATATATATATATTAATGCACATATCAGACATACACTCACATGCATATATATATATATATATATATGTATTAAAATATAAACTTATAATAAAATTTAAAAAAAAAAAAAAAAAAACGCAGAATTCTAAGACACTCACTATTTACTCTTAATGTCAAAATATTGAGATGTTCAGATAGAGAAGAAAATGAGATGAGATTTAACTCATTTAAGAATTTGATTAGTTAAGTAAACACTTAGTGCATTATTTTATGTATAGATTCTGTGGCTTATGTCAGGGGTGTTGGTTGATTGGTAGTTTTAGAACCCTTTTAGAATATTTTGGAGGCCTTAGGCCTAGACCTTGCGCTTGCCACGGGTATAAAAATCCAAAAGAGGGAAAAACTAAAGGCATATTTTAAATGAGAAAAATGAAATGTAATAATGACGAAAGCTGATCCTATATTTACCTTTAGCCTTTCTACGCTTAGAGGGTTTATGCCTGCAAGTGCTTGCCGACCAAACTCATCATCTCGTAAGCAGCAAGACGCGTCCACTGAAATTGAAGCTAACTTCGTTAGATAAGTTGTTAAGATGTCATTGAGTTCAAAATTAATTTATGGATTTATTATTATTTGTTTTTGAGAATAATTTTTATGGATTTATTTATCCTTCTTTTCTAATACATATGTCAATAACTTTAGCAACAGATAAAGAGAAGCGACAGCCGATACATTTACAATATTTTCACAACAAATTTTAAGTGGTAAATTGTTATTAGTTCTAATTTAAATCCATCACTTAAATTACTTTTTTGCTCATTATTAATAGTTAACAATAACATAATACTTAATATTTTCAAGTGAAAATATTTTTCAGAAATAAAAATATGTTCAGGTGTTTGGTCACATTACAAAAAATACTTAAGAAAATATTTTAAGGTGTTTGCCTGTGTTCCTGAAAATCTTCTAGAAAACGCATTCTCTCACATTTTCTCAGCTTCTAAACAAATATTATAATAGGAAATCCAAATATATAAACCAAAAAAAAAAAAAAAAATAATCAATCTTTCTCAAAAATAAGTAGAGAGAGAGAGAGAGAGAGAGAGAGAGAGAGAGAATCATTTTCTGTTTGACAAAATTTTTCGGTCAATCCAAACAATCCTTGTGGTATAAAATATTTTCCGTATTCATTTTACATCCAAAACAAACAAAGCCTTAGGTGTCACTAGATTAGATTAGTTGTAAAAGAAATAGCAATGTAAACTTATATAGTAAACACATAAAAAGTGTTGTACACTTTTTACAAATACATGTTACATTATTGTACATATTTTGTGTGTTTACGATGTAAATTTACATTATGAGTACAATGTAAACTTATAAAAATGCATAAAAGAATTTTAAGTTGTGTTACCTCTCTTATAACAACTTTTAACTGGGTATCTAGGGAAGAAAAGCTTAGAACGAAGCTTTCTATGTAAGAATTAACCCCATATATATTATCTTCAAATCATTAACTAAGTCCAAGCAGAAGAAACACAAGAAAGAATCAAATTGATGCTTACTGGAGATAGTCATAGGAGGGTCAAATTTGTAGGGTTCAATGTAGTCTTGGACTTTTTCAATAATCTTAGCCAATGGAGACTTCTCAGAGAGAGAGAGAGAGAGAGAGAGAGAGAGAGAGAGAGAGAGAAAGAGAGAGAGAGAGAGAGAGAGAGAAAATCATTTTCCGTTTGACAAAATTTTTTGGTCAATCCAAACAATCCTTGTGGTATAAAATATTTTCCGTATTCATTTTACATCCAAAACAAACAAAGCCTTAGGTGTCACTAGATTAGATTAGTTGTAAAAGAAATAGCAATGTAAACTTATATAGTAAACACATAAAAAGTGTTGTACACTTTTTGCAAATACATGTTACATTATTGTACATATTTTGTGTGTTTACGATGTAAATTTACATTATGAGTACAATGTAAACTTATAAAAATGCATAAAAGAATTTTAAGTTGTGTTACCTCTCTTATAACAACTTTTAACTGGGTATCTAGGGAAGAAAAGCTTAGAACGAAGCTTTCTATGTAAGAATTAACCCCATATATATTATCTTCAAATCATTAACTAAGTCCAAGCAGAGGAAACACAACAAAGAATCAAATTGATGCTTACTGGAGATAGTCATAGGAGGGTCAAATTTGTAGGGTTCAATGTAGTCTTGGACTTTTTCAATAATCTTAGCCAATGGAGACTTCATTTCAGGCGAAGATCTCTTTTTATAGAGACCATTGATGTCAGAAAACCTCTCAAAAGCATCTCTGTCTGCAATGGAGGCTAAGTATGGAACAAAATTTCTGCGCATCCCCTTCTGCCTTCCTACCTCAAAATCTTCTTTCTTACATCTTTCCATCCCGTCATCTCTGGGCACATATATTTGCATGGGCTCTTGCACCGGCGACTCCGCAAATATATCTGGACAACCCAAAATTAAAGTTAGTTATAAAGCATGGAAAACAAAGGATCTCGTACCATAATCATGCTAAAATAGTTGTATAACATTATTATTATTATTTTTTAATTATTAAGGAAAAGTAGCAACTAGAAAGTCACTTTTGTTGTATCATAAAAAAACGTAACTTTGTTCTCAAAAAAAGAAAAGAGGAAACCCTATAACTTCAGGTACAATTGTGGTTTCATTGTGCGAGTCTCATATTTGAACTGATCATATAGTTCATACTTAATTTAGTAGAGCTAGCTGAGAATCATGCCCAAAACATTAAGATAGGGTAAGTGCTTTTCTTTTTTAAATCAGACTCACCAGTATTCGTAGGAGGACGTCCAGTTCGACATCTTCTAGGATGTGGGTTCTTTTCGCCTCCAAGTGTTGGCCTTGCATATTCAATTCCCTTATCTGGATTTCCTAGGTCATTGTACATGTCATAGTCATATATTCTATCAGAAAATACCCTAAGCCCTTTTCCATTACCACTCAGTTGTCGTAGTTCCTCTTCTCTTAGCTCCTTTAGTCCTGCGGGTGTCTCCCAAGGTAAATATGGCTGCTCAAACATAATCAAATGGCAAAGTTACTTCCACTTATATAAGCTCTTGCTTTTATTCTACCTGAAAATTTGTTATGCGTAAGACCATGCACCAGAATTTAAAGAATTAATGAGAAATTTAGCAAAGGCAGTTCTTTTTTTGTGTTTTGCGGCAATTGTTTCGGTAAGAGAGTGCTGAACAAGAAAGAGACTTCAAGCCCCGGCATTGGTTTAGGGGAATTCAGGCTTCTCTTATCGGGGACTTTCGGTAAGAGAGAGTTTTTTGGGTGTTTTTGGGATTTGCAATTTGTGAAAGTTCTTTTATGCTAAATTTGTAATCTCTTTACTTTTAGTGAAACTTTCTCCCTCCATCTCTAGCCATCTCACCCGTGGACAAGCTTAAAACCGAACCACATATTTACATGAAATGTGGATGAATACAATCTACACATTTTCTACAGAAAAAAGTCTTGTCATATTTGTAAAATGGTGTTTATCCTGACACGCATTCATTCGTGCTTCTCTGAGTCCTACCATTAGCCGACAAACCCACACCCCCTAGTCATTTACGAAGCTTATAGACTTTTTTTCAGTTCTCAAAAAATGATGAAAGAAAATGAATAAGATAGCTTTTAGAACAATATATGAGAAATGATATGTCTCATTAAAAATACTGAATTAACTGTATGGAATGGAAAGTTTACCTTGTCAGAAAAAAAGATCCTTTTATGTGCAATAATGTTTTCTGGTTGGACCCAAGAGTTGCAAGAAAAACGAACTACCCCTTCAATAATGACGCTTTCCAAGAAGAGTTCCTTCTCATATCTGTTAACTACAGTGATCGCTCCAGGCACCCCAAAAGTTGAATCCACCACAAACTGAACTTTGAAAGTAGCTGACTGCGCACCAATTGTTAGGTTTTTGGAGCAGTCTAGTATGGTTTTCTTGCTCCTTTTTGGCGCCATTGTCCCTTCATCATTTAAAAAAAAAAAAAAAAAAGATATAAACTAGGAAATTGGAATTTCGGCTAACTTTTTTTAGGGTTTAATTTATTTGTTTATATAAATTTTTATAAAAACTTCAAAGCTAATAAGTTAAAAGACAAAATTCATCCCATCATTCTAGTAAAAAAAAAGTTAGGTATAGGATTCTCAGCATAATCATCTCTAGAATACAATGAAATCCTTGATTAATATGTTTATTTAATCTCGTTTGCACAATTCAAAATAGATTTTAATTACTCCCTCTTTGAGCTTTGTAGTTTAATTAACATTTTAAAAAAATTAACAAAGACGTTCAATGTTTAAATTATCCCTCCCTCAATTATCAAATTATCATTTAAAAAATAATTTATTAATTAAGAAAAAAACAATATTTATTTATTATGTTGATGCAATACAAAAATGGGATTCATGGAACAAGTAGATGAAGAACACTTATTAAGGGAAGAAAGCAAAATGGTTGAGAGCCTCAAAGCAAGGGCAGAAATAAAGAGAAAGAAAGTAAAAGAAGGAATACCATGCTAAATATGCACTAAACGGTGTGCACAACTAGCACAATGTGACTAGTAAAATAATTTTTTAAAAAAATACATATCGAATTGCATTAAAAAAGGCCACATTTAACCATTTTTAAAAAAAAAAAAAAAAATCCAAATCAGAAATAGGAAAACCTTGTGTGAGTTTTTCATGCTAAATGCACGAAGTAGATCTTTTCTTTTTCTTTTTTTCCTAAGTATAAATGGGTTCAATCTTCAGATCTAAACCCACAAAAGAGGATGGATATCATCGGCCAAGGAGGCCATTTGTGGGTGAGATAAATCTTAATATCGCATATGGATCATTGCACAATGAATTAATTATTGGAAAAAGTTAACAGATGCCCTAAAAGTATTGGTTTAGAAACTATTATTAGAAATTTTTCATGGAAAAATAAAAAAGTAACTAAATTTTTTACATCTTCTTAAATATTTCTCTATAAAGGTGATATTAACAAATTTCCGTAAGAACATCCGTCAACTGGACTCTTAATTATCTCATAAGACATGTTTTGGTAGTAAGACATAATGTTATCGTTTAATGACCATATAGTAAACCTTTAGCCAGTATCTTGGGGTCACCCGCATGAGACTCCTCCCTGTAATAACCTAGTATGTATGAGAGTATGGGATGAGAGGATTGTACACACTCGAAGGAATAATTAAATACTAAAAGATGTCTCAATACCCTTATTTCTAAAATAAATAAATAATAATAATAAGCACGTATCAATTAAGAAAGAAATGATTCCAAAATTAATAAATCTTATGTTGTTGGTTAGAGCCCCAAAAAGAGAAATGATGGAATAGTATATGTGACCATCAAGTAAAGTTAATTTAAAAATAATTATTTACATAAGAAATATAATATAAGTGTAAATTACCATTTATTTTTATACGTAGCTAGTATAATCATTATTATGCTCAACTTTCTTAATAATCTTAAATAATTTCAAAGGAAAAAAGGTCTTGACACCCCTTGAACATTGGGGTAGTTGCATTTACACTACATGAACTTTTATTTTAGCCAATTTTGTACATAAACTTTTGTACAAAACCATTATGGGGAAAAATATTAAGCTGAAGGGGTCATATTGCAACAACATAAAAGTGATTTTTTTTTTTTTTTTACCCTTTTTTTTTCTAGGTATGATTTTTCTTTTTTAATTAATTTGGATGATTGCCTTTTTGTTGGTTATTTGTCAATTTTTTTTGTTTCAATTGGACATCAATTTTTAATAAGGGCTTATGAGTAAATTTATACAAACTCATTTTTTTTCTTCATCCCTCCACTTTTCCACCCCCAACCAAATACAAATGAAGAAAACTAAAAATATTTTTTATCCTCCCACTTTTCCATCTCTTCCTATTTTCCATTGTCCAACTAATCCTTAAATATTAATTTTTTAATACCTCAGCTTGCTTAATTAATTTCTTATTTTAAAAAAACTTGCTTAATTATTAATGGTATCTTTTTCCTCTCCCTTATTAATAACTGTAATAAATGATCTCTCTCTCTCTCTCTCTCTCTCTCTCTCTGAAATTTCTTAATTTTAGTTTTATATTAAAATAGTCTCTAACTCATGCAATGAACAAGAAAATTCAACAAAAATATTTATATAAGGAATATATTTAATGAATAAGTATAAATAAAGAAAGAATAAAATTAGAGATTTTGTATGATTAAAAAAAAAAAAAACTGGTCTAATTTAATTAGAAGTTGTTTGGAGGCAATCAAACATAATTAATTCAATCATATTTATTTTTGGGTTGCTTTATCAAAAGAATAACGCTAGAGATACAAACTATTTTACAAAAATTTTTACAAACTGCTGATGTGGTAAGTGATTATTGGTCAATGAAAAAGTGATATTAATAGTATGCCTAGATGAAAACCAATAAGAGATTAGTTACATCAACATTTTGTAAAAATGCTGTAAAATTGTTTGTGACTGTAGCATTACTCTTATAAAAAAAGATTATGAATCTTAAAAAAATAAAACTAACATAGTTTAGCATTTTTGTAACTCTTAAAACGTTTTAAGATTGAATTTGATGTTTTTTTTTTTTTTTTTTTTTTTTTTATAAAATTAGAGATTTTGTATGATTAAAAAAAAAAAAAAAACTGGTCTAATTTAATTAGAAGTTGTTTGGAGACAATCAAACATAATTAATTCAATCATATTTATTTTTGGGTTGCTTTATCAAAAGAATAATGCTAGAGATACAAACTATTTTACAAAAATTTTTACAAACTGCTGATGTGGTAAGTGATTATTGGTCAATGAAAAAGTGATATTAATAGTATGCCTAGATGAAAACCAATAAGAGGTTAGCTACATCAACATTTTGTAAAAATACTGTAAAATTGTTTGTAACTGTAGCATTACTCTTATAAAAGAATATTATGAATCTTAAAAAAATAAAACTAACATAGTTTAGCATTTTTGTAACTCTTAAAACGTTTTAAGATTGAATTTGATGTTTTTTTTTTTTTTTTAAAGATTGAATTTGATCATTAAGGTAGTTACTAATAAGAGTTTATTATGATTGTGTATATATGATATTATTATGATATGAGAAGATTACAATGGAGTGTAAATATAGATTTTTTTTTTTAATACTTTGATTAACATAAATATAGAAAATTTTAATTATAGAAAATTTAAACTCCATTAATAGATACTACCTCGTCCCATATTGTTGGTCTTGTATTCCATTTACGAAATCCCAAAATGTTGTCGTGTTTTTAAAATTAAAAGCATCTAATTTACTAACTTTTCTATTATGTTCCTATTTTATTTTAAGGAGGATTTAAAATTTTTGGTTTTCTAAACAAGACTAACAATTTATTTGAAAACTTATACCTTTTAATATAAGAGACAAGACAAAAAATAATGCTCACTTAAAAAACTAGGTTTTCAAAAAAGGACCAACAATTTAAGACAGTAGAGTAATAATGTGCAAAATTGTGAGAAATTCAAAATTATTGGCATAATATTATGAGGCCACCTAAAAGTCAAACATATTATTTGACTACATCTCAATCTTTTACTGTCAAAACAACTCTTCTATCTACATACTTCTTTGTCTTTGTCTTATATCTTATTTAATGAACATACTAAGTGTCAAAGAAGTTTAATTATTATCTTAAGACATTAAAATAAGAATTAAATGCAATTGTAAAGTTGTGTTGAGGGGTTATATGAACTGATAGAATGACATTTAAAGCTTATATCATGTTTATAGAAGTGGTTAAATTTCAGTTAGGATCTGCATGATAAAGATTTTACAAAACTAAATTCCCTTATCCAATATATATATATATATATATATATATTTTCCCGTATCTAATGACAAGCATATATATATATATATATATACTGCTTATTACCATAGGTGTTGAAGCACGATCTTCTATAACAAGAAAGGCAGAGCCAAGGTGGGAGCAATTGCTCCCCCTGACAAATCAAAATCAAGCCTGATGCTATTACTCCCCCACTTACAAAAGCTTTTTACCACTTTCACATTTTTACTTTCCCTTTTTTACTTTTTCTCACTTTTTTAATTCAATGTTTGAGCATGAATTTTTTTTTTTTTTTTTTTTTTTTAAAACTCTCATACACAACCCTTGTCTTTCACATTTTTACTTTCCCTTTTTTACTTTTTCTCACTTTTTTAATTCAATGTTTGAGCATGAATTTTTTTTTTTTTTTTTTTTTTTTAAAACTCTCATACACAACCATTGAGAGGTATTGCAATTGGGTATTGCAACTGATCTCAATTCCCTTATACCTTTTTATGTAGGAGACAAGACAAAAATGTTGTTCCCTTAAAAAGCTAAGTTTTCGAAACATTACCAACAATTTAAGACGAAGAGAACATTTATTAGAATAATGATATGAAAATTTGTAAGGCATCCAAAATTTAGTGGCATAATATTATGAGGCCACCTAAAAGTCAAGCTTTTATTTGACTAAATCTCAATCTTTTACTCTCAACACGACTCTTCTATCTACATACCACTTCATCTTCATCTTATCTCAAATTTAATGAGCACACTAAGTGTGCATTTGGCATTGATTATTTTCGTCAGTTTATTTTACTATTCAGATTATTTTTTCTATTATTTATGGGTCTCATTGCACTTTTTGGTATTATTCATGGGTCCTACTGTATTATTTTAGCTAATTTTTACATTTATCTATAGCACTTTCAGCAAAAAGTTTTCAATTTCAGCTAAAACTTATATCATGTTTATAGAATGGTTTAAATTTCAATTAGGATTTGCATGATATAGATTTTACAAAACTAAATTCCCTTATCTAATTTAGATTTGCATGATATAGGTTTTCAATTAGGATTTGCATGATATTGCACTTGGGTCTTGCAACTAATCTCAATTCTCTTATATCTTTTTATGTAGGAGACAAGACAAAAAATGATATTCCTTTAAAAAATTAGGTTTTCCAAACATGAGTAACAGTTTGGAACAGATGGAAAATTTATTAGAATAATGATGTGGAAAATTGTGAGGCATCCAAAATCTAGTGGCATAATATCATGAGGCCACCTAAAACTCAAGCTTATGATTTGACTAAATCTCAATCTTTTACTCTCAACGCGATTCTTCTATCTACATTCCTCTTCATCTTCATCTTATCTCTTATTTAATGAGCACACTAAGTGTCATAGAAGTTTAATTCTTATCTTAAGACATTAAAATAAGAATTAAATGCAATTGTGAAGTTTGTTGAAGGGTTATATGGATTATTATATTATTTTCTATTTATTTTTGTTAATGTTGATTAATATTTTTGAATTAATTTTGCTTCAAATCTTGTATTTTAATTTTGCCCCCAACTAAAATATTGATTCCATCATTGATAATATGCATATTGATTTTCCTATGAACATCAATTTTTGATCTCCGCCAAAAAGAGTAATTCACATGTTTTAATTCATGAATTATAACATGTGAATTACTTGATCAAGATCCCAATCTGTTTAATAACAAATATATAATTAAACATATCTAAGTTGCCCTTTTCGGAGCATGTAGGAGTGGCAATTTATGTTCGCATGTCGGGTTCATGTCATGTCAATTCATGAGTATTCGACTACATAGGTCAACATTAATCCGACATATTTATTAAACGGGTCAAGATTTCTCAACCCTAACACAACCCATTTATTAAACGGGTCAATCGTGTCGACTTGTTTATCAAATTTTATCAAAATGAAGAAAAAATATTATGAAAAACAAAAAAATAAATATTTTTAATATAAAATTCAGAACTAACGAGTAATTGTATCACAAATAATCATTCAAAACTAAAGCATATCCTAATATCACAAATAATCAATCACAATATGTCAAAGAAAATAAATCACAACAACTAATATGTTTATATACCTAGAGTTTGAAGGGTATATTGATAAAATGTCATTTAATTAAGTAGGTCAGACGGGTCAAACGGGTTCTATGTGTTCAACACTAACCCAACCTATTTATTAAACGGGTCAGCCGTGTCAACCCGAATATAACACGAACCCGTTAAGCCTCAACCCATAACCTGCTAATTTCGTGTCGTGTCGTGTCGTGTCGTGTCGAGTTCGCGGATCGTGTAAAATTTTGCCACCCCTAGGAGCATGTATGCTTTTGAAGAGGATAACAATTGACTTCTATCAAAAATTAACATATAAATAAGAACTCTCAAAGTTCCCTTCTGTTCATGGTTTTTATAAGACATCCCACCTTTTTATTATAAAAAATTTAAATTTAGTTTAATTAATCTAGTCCAACTTGACTAAGATTTAAATATAATTAAACTTGAGTGGACTAATTAATTCACTTTTAAGTTAATTAAATAAGAAAAGTAAACAGCTTACTTGGATCAATTTCAGTGCTAAGAAGTTGTAGAATCAAAGGCCACTGAGTAGAATTACTAAAAGCATCAAACAAATGAAGCACCATCTCCTTTACATCTTCGGTCCTGTCATATCTCACATTCACAAGAGCATTCACCTTATATGTCAGCTTCTCAGAAGAAATATCGTCTCCAATAGATTGGTTCTCACGATTGACAGTCGCCATAGCTTTTCTCTTCACCCTCTGTTGTGGCAACTCTCTCTTACATGGAAAAAGATATGAAGGGTAAGAAGAAAGCACTGTTTGTTGTTGATAAATAAGATAGACAAGACGAGGAATAGGTTTAGACCAACCCAAAATTTCCTTAGCCATTCTCTCTCTCAAGGGTGGTAAAAATTGTTTCTTGCAACTGATTGTGTTTACTTGGCTATATTTATAGACGAAGGATGATGTGCTCATAAAATTTTAGAATTTTTTAAAATGGAAGATTTTTATTATTTATTTATATAGAAGTAATGAATAGAAATCTTATCTTCTTCTTTTTTTTTTTTTTTTGGTTAGAAACAAAACACACATAAAGGAGAAATCTTATCTTTTACTCTCAATGTTCCTAAACTATTATGATATTTTTTTTTCTCACAAAGTAACCAAAGATAAAAATAGAAAAACAAAACAAATGAGTAGTTGGTATTTGTTTTTTAGAGTTGGTTCAGATTTTTTTTTGAGACCATATGCCTAAAACAATACTAATCTAGATTTTAATACCGCAATCTGGATTCTAGTTGCCCAAAAAAACAAGAAGCCCCCTAGATTCTGGAGATTCCAAAGAAAAGAAAAGGTAATACGTGGCAATGTAGTTGGTGGCTGCACCTTTATCTTTAACTACGTTTGGCAAGACAGTACGGGTCTAACCCTCTATGATACAAATATGTGTTCGAAGTTGGCAACATAACAGGTCCAGTGCACCAGACGATTACATCAAAGCTTAACTTTAAATCTTTGCCTATCAGTGAACATTCAATGTTTTACTATTTTTTAATTCTTTTTTTTGGGGGGTGCGGGATGTACACATTTGATAATAATCGTAATCACTACATAGTACCAACCATCCTTATTTTCTTTTTTAAAAGATACTTTTTTCTTAACAAAAATTTTTACATATAAAATTTAAATCTTAGAGTTTCAATGTTTTTGCCCACTAAACTCGATACTATACGGACATGTGTTTAAATTGGTCACATATCTACAAAGCAACAGGTGTGCGTGATCCCACTATCATATAAATTGAATTACCATAAAATTAGAGAATAGTGGAGAGATATTACCTTGATGATACTTTAAATTAATCTCATGACAAGAAGCATATACCCCCAATTCATATACATTTTTAGATGGCAGGGTTGAGGCGTGAACTAAGTCACTATCTTGAGATGATACACGCGTCTACGGAGTTTCCGGTGCAATAGACTAAACATTATCTGTGCCACCCTGGGGATACAACAACTCAGCCACCTTTGCTAATTATCCTCACAAGTCTACACCACTTGTAGAATAGGAAGCTCTCAATAGTACTTTTCTTTTACCCATAAATATAGTATATGCAAAGATATATTATTTTCATGAAACTAGGATTTTTGACTCAGCAAATATGTAAAGAGTTTTATCTTTTACATACTAAAGATAAAATTGTGCCCATTGATTTTCACGTACTAAAACCGGACATGTTGGCTGCAACTTTGAATTATATAAAATCAATAACTATAAACAGAAATAACTTGCTTTTAGAGGTCAAAACATTTTAAAGCAATAA
>NW_027069976.1:527825-532838 GCF_002906115.3 Quercus suber
CGAGCTTGTAAATATGCATATAAAGCCAACAAGTGACACAAACAAGCATGGTAAGCATATCATCGCGCAGAGCAGAAAATGGGAAAGGTATGCACGAAGCAACCGGCTTCACGACGATGCCTCCCAAATGGTTACATCCAAACAAGGCCTCATGGGTGTCAAATGTAACCGCACGACCAAAACTCGCTAAGGGCATCAAGCGTGGCAAAGCCTTGAACTAGAAAGGCTAACAAAAGCATAAAGCATAGAAGCGAGCAAGCATAGACTTGCAAATAGGGGTGATCCAAACCCTTTGATGTGGGCCAAGGTGTATGAATGATAACAAAGATCGTAGGGCCTAGATCGGGTCCCAACCATTAGGCCAAAACACAATAAAGAAACACAAAGCGACAAAAAGGCTACAATAGCACATGGCTTGACAAACATAGCCTAGGTCTAGGCACACAAACATGGCATGGAGCGCACAAGCACATGGAAGATAACATAAAGCGTGTAGAGAAAAAAGATCCAAGCATACAAGCATGTGGAAACATATATCTAGACATCTAGGCATAGAAACATGCACGTAGATGTGTAGAAACTTAGCACATAAACATGGAAGAACATGAATCCAAGCATATAAGCATGTGAAGACAAGGATCTAACCATATAGCGTGGAAATAAATATTGAATACACATAGATCCAAGCATGGCATAGCCAACAACATCATAAAATCATGTGAGCATGTGACCCTAACATCTACCTAGAACTAAAATAGGCATAAAACATGGGAAAACATGGCATAAAGCCTAAAGCATGTAGATCTAAACGTATAAGCATGTAAGGATGTAGATCTAAGCATGAAACATGGCCTAAGGCATAAAAGCAAGGAGATCTAAGCTAGAAACACAAAGAAAGAAAGAATCGTGCTAAAGAAAGGGATAAATCATGTTATTAAGACATAAAAGCAAAATAAATGCTAGAAAAAGATTTAGAAGGTTAGGGGTGTGGATGGTAGCCAAAAAGCTTCATCCACGCCCCTAAACCCCAAATCCCAAGTGTAGAATCAAGGAAAAGAAGATTAGGTATAAGAACAATACCTTGTGTTTTTTGGTGAAACAAAAAAAATCAAGAAGTTTTGATGTATTTTTTGGGTGTTTCTTTTGTTTGGAAGAGGGAAAAATGTGTGGAAAAATATCAGGCAAAGAGCAAAACTCAAAAAAAATGTGGCCTCCTTTGGGTCTAGGGGGTGCCTGGGGCTATTTATAGCCCTCACATGAACTTCGAGGTGGTAGCCCTTGTAGGGCCACTAGCGGCTCTTAAGGGCCGCCAGCCTCCAATCTCCTTTGATTGGGTTCATCTTGATACCCTTGGAAAGGTTTTGACTTCCTGTTTCTAAAAAGGTATGGAACTTGAAAATCTAAAAGTCGGATCAAAAGTCGTGGCTCTCAGAAGTTAGCGGTGAATCAATCAATGTGTCATCCCAGTTTTCGTGATATCTCGGCCGTTCTAACTCCAATTTCAACCCATGAAGAGTCGTTGGGATGAAAATTTGATAATCTTCACAATGGCATTGGTTTTAATTTGTTCTAATAGCCGGATTAAAATTAGGGTTTTTAGGCCCACCCAAGATCGACTTCGAGTCAAAGTTGTTAAAAATCTTCCAGAAACTCGGGTTTGATGTAAAACCATGAAAAGTGTTATTTTGTGTGATTTTGACCTTGTTTGACCTTCGGTCAACCCTAAGTTGACCAGGGGCATTTTGGTCATTTTTGTTGAAAGAGGCACTTCGGGTGCTCAGGTGCCTGAACAGGTTGTGCCATGTCATTCTAGATGTTCTCGCAGTCCCATGGGAAGAAAATAATATTTTTATATTTTTGGGGGTCCGGCATGCAAATCTAGGGCAAACAAAATACGAAATCAGCAAAATTAAAGTTTAAAGAGGATGGAAGAGTGATGCAAACACAAGATAACACCAAGATGTGTTATCGAAGAGGAAATCGAAGAACTCAGAGAAAAACCTCTCTGCGACCCTCTAAAGTCAAAATTGATTCACTAGAGAATAAAGTTGGAGTACACAAATAACAAAAGACCTTCCAAGCCTAGTCTACCCCATGTACTTGAGCCCTCTAAGCTCTTACTACCAATGGACTTCTCAGAGTCTTGTCTTCTCTACCTTTTCGAATCCCACAATTCAACCCAATTGCATCCGTTAATGAATGACTCCTTCTAATGCTTCCCAACAGCACCAAAATCTCACTTTATACTCAGAATCAGTGTGGTAAGTGTTTGGGGCACCAACCTCTCAAAGATCTAGAGATGGAGAGATAGGAGTTGAGGAAAACCACAAGGAAATGTGTAGATGATTGTGCGTATAACAATCTCTAACTCTCAAGTGTATTTTCTAGGGTTTTCTCTCTGAAAAACACTCTTTATAATTTGTGGGTAATAAGGGTATATAGTGTAGATAAAGACTTGGTAAAGCAAAATACAACTTTTTGCCAAACAGAGACTTTTGCAGGTCATTCTAGATGGGTGCATTTGGAAAAGGGCTTGTCTGACTTCTTTAGTTGTCACTACAACAAAATGTATTTTTAGCGACGAAAATTAGTGAGGAAATATTTTTCGTCGCTAAAAATACAGCTTTAGTGACGAAATATGAATTTCGTCACTAAAAGTGAAAAAAATAATAACATTTAGCGACGAAAAATAAATTTCGTCGCTATTGTGATCTGAAAAATGGGCGCCAGTGGAGGGAAATTTTGGCGCAAGTTTAATAAATCTACAGTGACGAAATATTTCGTCACTAAAAGTTAAAATTTTTAGTGACGAAATATTTCGTCACTGTAGGTATTGTTGTGGATAGTATTAGTGACGAAAATCCTTTCGTCACTATAAGGAAGAATTAGCGACAAAAAAAATTTGTCACTAAAAATACTAATAATTTTGCACTTATATGTTTTTAGTGACGAAATCACAATTCGTCACTAAAAGTATGCTACAGCAACGAAATTTGAATTTCGTCACTAAAACTCTTAACAAAATATGGTTCCTTTAGTGACGAAAATAAAATTCGTCGCTAAAAGTGTCACAAATTCTGGGCCTTTTGTGACGAAACAGAAATTCGTCACTAGAAGTGGGCAATAGTGACGAAATGTTTTCGTCGCTATTGCCCACTATAAATACTCTCAAACACACCCACTCAACAAAATAAAAAAACATCACCCACTAAAGTTTTCAGTCAAAAACAGAGAAACCCAAACAAAAAAGAGAAGCCACTCATCGATACGCCGATGAACCGTCGCTGATAAGCGTTGCCTTCTTCTGCATCGGCGACGCTTCAGCTTCCGCATCGGCGACGCTTGGGCTTCCACATCGGCGGCGCGACGGTTGGGCTTGCATCGGCGACGGTTGGGCTTCCGCATCGGCGACACGACGCTTGGGCTTGCATCGGCGACGCTTGGGCTTCGGCATCGGGGCTTGGGCTTCCGCATCGGCGACGCTTCGGCTTCCGCATCGGCGACGCGACGCTTGGGCTTGCATCGCCGACGCTTCGGCTTCCGCATCGGTGACGCTTCGAGCTTTTCTTCGTACCAGCGACGCTTTTCTTCCTCCTTCAACGCTTCGAGCTCCGCATTGGCGACGCTTTGAGCTCCGCATCGGCGACGATTTGAGCTTCGCATCGGCGACGCTTCGATTTCGGAAGAGAGGGGTCTAGCCAGTGCATGGTTTTCGACACGGTTGGTCAGTTACTTCCTTTTTTTTTTTTTTTTTTTGTGGTTGTATCTTATGGTATTCAATCCATGTTTAGTCTAAATTCATGAATTTATACGAGAATGAGGACATGTGGTTCTGAATTTATTGATATGTTTAATGTGTTGTTCTCATTTTTTCTTTCAGTACATTGGAAGCCCATTGTGCCTAAGGGCTACACATTAAGAGTTAGTCCTCTCCCTTCCCTCTAAACACCATTCCTAATCCTTGGTATAGGTATGCCAGATCCTATAGTGATTAATGACAAGACACTGTACTGGCTGAACTACTTGTTCCTAAGGTCAATACTTGATGGTGTGTTCTTGTCAACTTTTTGTAATTAATGACAAACCACTTTTGTAATATTTATTTATTATCTTTTTGTTCTTATAGATTTTTAAATTTGGTCTGTCAACAATCAAATATGGTTTTTGTTTTCCAAATTCATGGTGTAAATGTTATGTTTGTTGTTATTTATTGTTACTGAGTGTATTACTAATTCCAAGCATGATAGCAAAGATGTAAAAGTTTAGGCTATTAGTTTCAATGAGATGGCTGTTGGTTTCAATGAGATGGGTATTTGATCTCATTTTTATTTGATTGGTTTTAGGCTGTTGGTTTCAATGAGATGGCTGTGTTTTTATGGATTTTTTTTTATTTTTTTTATTTTTTTATATATGGTTGAGAAATGGTTTGTTTGATTTTTGGTTTTCTCCAGCTTTGTGCTATAATTTCCTACATGCTTTATAAATGGAGGTGAAATCATAATGGAGGCAAGGCTTGCTAAATTTTGAGTTGTGGGTGTGTTTGAATGTTAGTTTGTGGTGAATTAAGAAATGGGTTAGTGCCTTTTTGAGTTGGTTCATTAGTGGAGTACGCTACATTTTTTTTTTTTTTTTTTTTGCTTTTATCCAGCTCTCTCTCTTTTGTGGCTGAAGAAATTGTGAGGAATAAGTGAAGAACACAAGTTAACTTTGGATTTTTTCTGAAAGTTGTAAACTTAGATTGAGCAAAGTAAGTATATTCTAGTTAAAACTTATAAAACTCTATATATACTTGTGATGTTGGAAATTGTTTTGTACTGGGTGTGTGTGTTGGAGCAAGCGGGTAGCTTGCATGGTGTTATAAGGTGGTTTAAATTCATATTGGAAGTGTTTTTAATTTCTTGCAAATGTGAATGAAACTTGTTGATTAGTAGCAATTGTGTTCCTTTATTCAATTCAATACTTGTAAGCATTATAGTTGTGATGTTGTGATTGGTTTTGTGGTGGGTTGTTGTA
>NW_027069976.1:532843-541563 GCF_002906115.3 Quercus suber
TTAAATTCATATTGGGAGTGTTTTTAATTTCTTGCAAATGTGAATGAAACTTGTTGATTAGTAGCAATTATGTTCCTTTATTCAATTTCAATACTTGTAAGCATTATAGTTGTGATGTTTGTGATTGGTTTTGTGGTGGGTTGTTGTGTTGGAGCAAGCGGGTGACTTGCATGGTGTTATAAGGTGGTTTAAATTCATATTAGGAGTGTTTTTAATTTCTTGCAAATGTAAATGAAACTTGTTGATTAGTAGCAATTGTGTTCCTTTATTTAATTTCAAGTTAAATCACTTATTGGTTAGTACTTTATCTTTAAGTTAAAACACTTCATTTTTTATGTATCATTTGAAACTAATTGTTAGAAATGTTTTTTATAACATAGTTAATGTTTTTACTTTACGATTTTAATGTAGTAGTGTTTTTATATTTGTGCAGATTTCTTATTGGTGGCTTTAGGGGATTTACTTTTGGCATTATTTGAAGACATATGAGGACATCTTTTGGCTTTGGGGGGTTTTAATTATATTATGATACATTTTTTGTATTGTTATAAAACATCTTAAGTTATTGTATGTGTTGCAAACAATTATTATATGGAAGGAGTTTGAATTTGATACTTGTTTTAATTTTAACTTATGGAATGTATGGATCGATTTTTTTATAAATGTGTTGTTGAAATAAATGTGTTAATCAAATGTGAGGTTTTAATAATGTACTAACAGGTTACACGTTAATATCAACGTTATGAAAATAATAAAAACAAAAAATAAGTTTTAGTGACGAATTTTTTCGTCACAAATATGGCAACTAAAAATTGTTTTAGTGACGAAATATTTCGTCACTAAATGCAGTTGAATTTTGTAAGAAATGGTTTTAGTGACGAAAATTTTCGTCACTAAATATGATTTAATAAACTGAAATGGTTTTAGTGACGAAATATTTTCGTCACTAAATACTGTTTTTAGTCAGGAAAACATTTAGCGACGAAAAGTTTTCGTCACTAAAAGTTTTTTTTTTTTTTAAACAAATCGGACTTTTAGTGACGAAATTTGTCGTCACCAGGACTTTTAGCGACGGGGCTACAGTGACGAAACGAATTTCGTCACTAAAAGTCCAATTTCGTCACTAAAAGTTCTTAGTGACGAAAAACTGAACTTTTTGTGACGAATTTTTTCGTCACTAAAAATACATTTTCTTGTAGTGTGTGTACGATTGTAATAAAAAATTGTTCATCTCCATTGTAAACTGCTTCTCCACGACATCCAGTACACTCTCCATATCTGTGGGATTTTCTGAAGTGAAGAGATCGTGGAAACATTTTTCTGCAACCTATGTAATCTGATCCTCAAATGTACTCCGACTATCATATGCATCTTGAATACCAGATATGTGATTTTGGCGATGCCTTTGACTAGCCCGTTGGTGAAAAAATTTAGTATTTTTATCACCTGCAGGTAGCCAAATGGAACGAGACCTTTGTCACCAAAAGAGTTCATCCTGGTGTATAATAGTGTTAATTTCTGCTTTTAGTGTTCTAATTCTTTGCATGTGTTCGGCCTTATTCTCCCTTGATAACTCTTCAAGTGCTACCTGTTTCTCATGTAATTTTGCTTTAAAATTCCCAAAATTAGACCTGATCCAATCCACCAAGGCATGTCAACATTGTTTGATTTTTTTCAAATAATCTAAACATTGGGCTCCCATTTCAAATTGGCCCTCCCCAAGCTTCACGGATCACTCTTTCACAATCAAGATGAGTAGCCTACTTTTCCTCAAAATGCCTTGGTAGCTTCTTTCTCCTTCTAGGGTTAAGTAGTTCTGTTGATATGAAATAGGCGCATGATCCAAATATGATACCTGGAGGTGATTAACTTTGGCATGAGGAAAAATGTCTCTCCACTCCAAATTGGCACACACCCTGTCTAACCTCTCTTGCACCAAGTCCTTGCCCAACCTTTCATTGTCCCAAGTGAAAATATTATCAAAAAAACCCAAGTCTGCTAGACCATAGAATAATAATGCCTCCCTAAAATCTTGCATCGGCCTTAGAGGCCAAGGAATTTGGCCTTGCTTTTCTTCCATACACAAAATTTCATTGAAATCTCCACAACATAGCCATGGATATGAACTCCTAGAGTGAAGATGCCTTAGCAATTGTCATGATTCATGTTTCTTTTGTGCTTCATGCCAACTGCAGAAACCAATTAATCTCCAAAAATAATTGTCTTTTGTAATTAGAGCATCTATATGATTTGGTGAGTAGGTTTGTACATGCAAATCAACATCTGCCATCCATAAAAGGGCCAAATCACCCCTTCTATGAACACTTGGAATAGCTACCATAAAGCAGTAAGGTAAGTCCGCCTGTATCCGTCTCATCTCTACCACAAATTGCTTTGTCTCCATGAGAAACAAAACATTAGGAGCTTTCTCCCTCACTAAATGAGAGAGTATGTCAACTGTCATTTGGTTCCCAAGCCCATGGCAGTTCCAGCTTAGGATTTTCATTGCGCTCAGTGGGGCTTCTCATCAGCCTCTGCCTTTGTATAGTCGTTGTCATGGTTGTCTGCTGAACTCTTGCCCCGTTTCCTACTCTTGCTGAAACCATCCACCATGCCGTCATCCTTCTCTGCTAATGTTTCTTGGAATAGCCTCTTTGGACCCACAGTTTCAAAGTTCACAGAAGGGGCATGTGTGGAAAAGTGTGGGTCACGTGCTATTCTTTTCCAAGTTCTCCCTATGTGAGAATTTAGTGACTCGTGCTGCCTCACATGCATTCTCATTGAAAGTGTGTTGTTCCACTTCCACATAAACGTAGTCAACAGGTATGCTAACTAGATTTTCGATTTCACATGGATGTGCCATCATTGACGCTACGGTTTCTAAAACATCAACGTTCATGCTCAAATTTTCTCCCTCATTGATGCATCGGTTTCCTTTTGAGTCACAATACTTCCCAAGATTAATTGATCCATTGCTACATTAATGTCCTTATGATTATCCTCATAAATATCCCTTCCCATTAATTTCGCACCTGATGGATAAGGATCCGTAACGTTTCCTTGATTACCGTTGACACCAGCTAGACTCCTAACGACATCAGTCTCTGACGTGTGTGGGGTGGGACGGAACCCTACCGCCGTGAACTCCCTCATCTCCACTTTATGGTTGTCCACTCCGCCCCCGCCTTCAGCCATTCCCCGTATGGAAGCCCACGTTGATTTTTGTCTCTTGGGCAGGTGCATTCCCTAGCTTCATGGCCAATTTTTCCACACTAATAGCAAAAGCCAACCAGTCTTTCATGTTTGAAACCTATCCGAACTAATTGCCCTCAGGATTAGCTACTACTCCACTCTGCCGTAATGGTTTATCAAGGGGTATTTTGACCCTTACCCGAACAAAGCGAGCTTGCTCCGATGAGAAAGCCTTATTGTCAACCTCCACTACTATCCCCAATCCTTCACCAATGTCCCTAGTCGCTTCCTCTGAGATTAAATCGAAGGGTAAACCCCACACTTGAACCCACAGTGGAATAGAATTGAACATGACCATCCCAGCCGTCATCCCCCTCTCCCATCTCCTCAAGACTAGAGGATGATTTTCAAAACTCCACGGGCCATTTTGGATAACCCACTTCAACTGACTTTCTAGTGTAAACTTGAATTGAAACAGTCCATCACCCACATCCACAATCTTCCACACCGAGCGAAGTAGTGATTTGGCTGCACTTTGGTTGTACGGCCTTGTTGTTAGAAAGTGTCCAAGTAGGCTAAGTGAACATGCTTCAAGTATTTTGTCCCTGTGTGTACTTTTGACCTTAATCACCTCCCCTTCATCCTTAGTCAAAGTTATTTTCTGCACCCTCTCAAGGAAGTCCGAATCCATATTACCTCTGAGGAGAATTTGGTTGTCCAAAGCAAGTGAAAGTAATTACTTTGACGTAGAAAAAACAACTCACCTATAGTGAGAAGTAGAAAGACCTCACCAAACGTGGGAAGGAAGGCTCACCAGTCGTGAGAAGAAAGTAAGGGACCTAAAGTAGGGAAAATCAAGCAAAATCAATTGCCCTAACAATATATAGTGTCATTTTTTAAAATGCCAAAATAAAGGTTTTTCTTTTTTTAGGAAAAAAATAAATAAAACCTCTATGGTTAAAAACTTAGAAGCCCAAACTACATCCTAAAACTTGGAGATTTTTGAATTTTATACCTTAAATTTTTAAAATTTGAATGATACCCTCAAAGCAAATCTTTGAGTTATCCTATAAAGACCAAATATAGAGTGTAGAAGCTCAATTTTCCAGCTTTCGAAAACTCCAAATTTCAAGTTAAAACTGCAAATAAGAGTAAAATTATCATTTCACAAGTTCAGAGGAAAAATCATTTCTCATTATGGCAAAAATCACATTAAATTGGGCCTTGATAGGAGATTTTGTCATTTCAAAATTTAGAAGTTTCACCCTAAATATACAAGATTTTTTTTTTTTTAAACCTAAATTTTAAGAAATAAACATACACACACAAGAAAAAGGAAATGAGGTTTCCACAAAATTACTTCTCATCAATTGAAGAACTTAAAATGTACATGAGATATCACATAAAAGTCAATTAATTTTGATCATCCTCAGAAATAAGTTATTTTAATAGATTAAAAAAATTACTTTTCATTGGTTATCAAAAATGAGGATAAACATGCATGCATAAGATCAAACTTATAAAATAATCTAGTAATTTTAATTATTAAAATTAATTTTTTGTGTTACAAAATAATTAATTATTTTTTATAAATCAATAGCTTAATCACTTAATATTGTTACCCTAATCAAATGAGAAGTCAATTCCGATAAAAACTTATGTAAGTATCTCTTACAAATATCAAAAATAGAAATGAAATATGTTAAGTGAAAATATGAGAATAAAAAATCTAGGAAATCGGTTCTTAAAAATAAAATAAAATAAAAACAAAACCTAAGAAATCGGAATCAAAGTTCTGGTGTTGGGGCAAATCATATATATACACTAAAGGTTGAGACTTAAAAGTCATGATTGCACCAAATATCACTAGTTTTTTTTTTTTTTTTTAATAAATAAAAAGGATAATTAATTCCACCAATATTTTAGATTAAAAAAAAAAAGTAATTTATTCTTATCAACTAAACATCGTCTTCTTTTTATCCATATCAACATCTTCTTCTTTTTTAATTCATATAATTTTTTATTTTTTTAAATGTTAATTATGGAGTTGTGAGAGGTTTTAGGATTGGAAAAGACATCTAGACCGGGATAAGATTCTTAAAATAAAACTCATCTTCATTTAAATCAAATTGAAACTCTTATTTAATATATGGTAATATAGGATTTTCTTCTTTTTGTTAATATCAATTTCTTCTTTCTTTCTTTTTTTCTTTTTTCTTTTTATAGGAATCAACTTTTTCTTCTTGTTTGTATTGCAATGATATTTTTTTAATAGTATCATTTGATACAAAATATTTTCTTCTCAACTAGAGCAACCTTTTTAGTGAGGATTACACTTTTAAAGATTATTTTTTAATAAATATATAGATATGATAGAATTTTAATGTATGGTGTCCGATTGTTTTTTATTTAGCCAAGACACCAACAAATACGTTCTCCCCAACTAGAGTGGCATTCTTTTTGAAGATTACACTTTTAAAGAGAATTTTTTATAATAAATATATACCAATTAGTTTGTGCAGGTAAAGAAAAGCTATAGTCATTTTCCTTCTTGTTCCGAAACAAAGTTGCTCGTCTTCTTTGCAAGCTTCGCTACTCTTCAATTTCTTCTTATCTTGATAGAAATTACCTTAGGAAGTCATACTATTTTTTAAAGTAATCAGCAACTCCCTTACTTTTTCATAATTATCAGTTTCTTTAGACTCATAATTCCTATAATTTTTCAGTTCGCATAAGAAGCTAAGTCTGATTAACAATAATTTCGTCGTGGATGACAAATGTTCATCCCCAATTCCTAATGAATATAAAAAGTCTCATATTTCTTCAAAAAATAGTTATGAGCTCCTAAAAAAAAATTGAATTGATAACAAATTTTATTTATTATTTTTTTTCTGGTTTTTAATTTGTGTATTATATATACCTACTTTATGTTTCAATTCAAGGCTAGAAAAGTACCAACTTTGTGGTCAAGTTCATCTTTACGAATAGTTATAATCTCTAGTCAATAAAATTCATTTGCTATCGGTTGGACAAATCTAGATATTGAAATATGGAGATCTCACTCATGTTGTTACGCTTCTTTATCATCAAAACAAGCAACCCTATTCGAATCCAGGTTTTTTTTTTTTTTTAAATTCCCCTGTTTCAATTAGATTAAACTCGTGGTAGCCTGAATACTATTGTCTATACTGGTAAGTTATGGTTGTATTAGTTTCGTTCTATTCAACTCATTCTCAATTAGGCAAAAGCTCAACTGCCAAAGATATTAATGTGAATAGATTTGACAATTAATGTGAATGGATTTGAGAACAGATTTGACAGAGCTCTAGATCTGTTGTAATGTGAATGAATTTAAGAATGCCTCCTATACCAATTTCTTAATACTACTCTATTTGTATTCTCCAATTTCATAGTGAAATTTTCTTACACTATCTTTCTCAAGCCCAATATATTTTTCACAATCATTCTTGGCTTTTGAATTTACTTTTACAACATTAGGTGTCTACTCCTAGGTTATCTATCTTTATTTTAATTGTTCCTCAAGCAACACAGTTTCATCAACAAAGTAAAGAGAGCTTTAGAGCATTACCATCAAGTCTTTCATAAAAAATACTATTTTGACACATTAAAAGCCTACTTTATTATTTTAGCACATCATTTTACANAAAAAAAAAAAAAAAAAAAAAAAAAAAAAAAAACCTTAGAACCTGTCACCTTCCAAAAAAAAAAAAAAGGTTGAACCTGTCAAGACTCATATCAAAAGCCAAAAACATATTTATAAATGCAATCTAAAAGCCAACCTGTCAAGTTGAAGTTGTTTCAATTGAACTAAACTAACAATTTAGTCCATAGAAAACTTACACACATAACTCATATCCAATAACATTAACTAACACAGAAAACCCATTAAACAGAGTTGAGCTTGCCACTTCCTTGATGACAAATGGTACTTAAATTTAACACAACAAAATAATTGGCTAGTACTTGAACTTAACACAGCAAAACAACATAGCCAATGAGTTTTAATGGCAGCTTAATAAACAAAATAAAACAAATAAACCAAATCAAAAGTTTTAATGGCAACTCCATAAAGAAGAGGAGACAAATAAACAAAACCAAAAGTTTTCACGACTCTCCTTGTAATTGCCATAAATGTTCAATGAGATTCATTTGGAGTTGAGAATGAACTTCTTGATCCCTAATGCATTGATGAACTTGAATAAACTCCATACATTCATTTGTCAGCTCACGTGACATTGGTATGCATGAAATCTCATCAATTTGTTCATAATCTAAGTCCACTACTTCAGCTTCATCTCACTCATCTTCAATAATCCTGTTATGAAGAATAACGCATGATTTCATAGCGTCTTGTAGTGTTTCATGATAGAAAAACCGTGCAAGTCCACGTACAATTGCAAATCGTGCTTAAAGAACTCCAAATGCATGCTCTACATCCTTCCTATATGCCTTCTAAGTTTTTGCAAATAATCACTACAACAAAATGTATTTTTAGTGACGAAAATTAGTGAGGAAATATTTTTCGTCACTGAAAATACAGCTTTAGTGACGAAATATGAATTTCGTCACTAATAATGAAAAAAAATTATTACATTTAGCGACGAAAAATAAATTTCGTCGCTAAAAAATAAGCACCAAGGAGGGAAACTTTGGCGCCAACTTAATTAATCTATAGTGACGAAATCTTTCGTCGTTAAAAGTTGAAATTTTTAGTGACGAAATATTTCGTCACTGTAGATATTACTGTGGATAGTTTTAGTGACGAAAATACATTCGTCGCTATAAGTTAGTATTAGTGACGAAAAGTAGTCGTCACTAAAAAATAAAGGAATTACAATTATATGTTTTTAGCGACGAAATCAAATTTCGTCACTAAAAGAATGCTTTAGTGACGAAATCACATTTCGTCACTAAAAACAATAATAGATTTACCGTATGAGTTTTAGTGACGAAATCATATTTCGTCACTAAAACACATACGGGTAAAACATATGAATATGTTTTAGTGACGAAATCATATTTCGTCACTAAAAGTATGCTTTAGTGACGAAATCACATTTCGTCACTAAAAACAATAATAGATTTACCGTATATGTTTTAGTGACGAAACCATATTTCGTCACTAAAGCATACTTTTAGTGACGAAATATGATTTCGTCACTAAAACATATACGGGTAAAACATATGAATACCACAAAAAAATACGAATAAAACTTTTAGTGACGAACTCGAATTCGTCACTAAAGCATACTTTTAGTGACGAACTCAGATTCGTCACTAAAAGTATGCTGTAGTGACGAATTCGAGTTCGTCACTAAAAGTTTTATAGAAAGCGCCAAAGTGAAAAATTGTTGCGCCAAAAAATTTAGCTACAGCGACGAAACGGTTCGTCGCTAAAAGTTTAATTTTTTGCGACGAAAAGTTTCGTCGCTAAAGGCACCCAATAGTGACGAAACAGAGTTCGTCACTAAAGGGTTTGTAAAATATGAGCTTCAGCCCATTTTTTT
>NW_027069976.1:546093-549953 GCF_002906115.3 Quercus suber
TTTTTTATAAATGTGTTGTTGAAATAAATGTGTTAATCAAATGTGAGGTTTTAATAATGTAATGACAGGTTACAGGTTAATATCAACGTCATGAAAATAATAAAAACAGAAAATATGTTTTAGTGACGAATTTTTTCGTCACAAATATGGCAACAAAAAATTGTTTTAGTGACGAAATATTTCGTCACTAAATGCAGTGGAATTTTGTAAGAAATGGTTTTAGTGACGAAAATTTTCGTCACTATATGTGCATGGATTTTCTTAAAAATAGTTTTAGTGACGAATATTTTCGTCACTATATGTACCCGAAAATAGTTTTAGTGACGAAATTTTTCGTCACTAAATATGATTTAATAAACTGAAATGGTTTTAGTGATGAAATATTTTCGTTACTAAATACTGTTTTTAGCGAGGAAAACATTTAGCGACGAAACTTTTTCGTCGCTAAAAGTTTTTTTTTTTTTTTTTAATACCAAATTCGACTTTTAGTGACGAAATGTTTCGTCGCTAAAAGTCGCCAGGACTTTTAACGACGGGGCTACAGCGACGAAACGAATTTCGTCACTAAAAGTCCAATTTCGTCACTAAAGGTTCTTAGTGACGAAAAACTGGACTTTTAGTGACGAATTTTTTCGTCACTAAAAATACATTTTCTTGTAGTGAATTTTCTTTTGCCTCCTAGTGGAGATGGGATTGTCTCCACAAATGTTGACCATTTTGGATATATGTCATCAGCAAGATAGTATCCCATTGTGTAATCATGACCATTGATTGAGTAATTAACTGCAGGAGCATGTCTTTGTGCAAGCTCAGAAAATACATGAGAACGATCCAACACGTTAATATCATTATTGACCCAGGTAACCCAAAAAATGAGTGTCATATCCAAAGATCATATGAAGCCACTGCTTTCAAAATAATAGTTGGCTCATGAATATGACCACAATACATCCCTTTCCATGCAATTGGAAAATTTTTCTATTTCCAATGCATGTAATCAATACTTCCCAACATGCCTAGAAATCCACAGTTTTGGCCATGAGCTAATAATCTAGCGATGTCTTCATTGGGGACCTCAAGTATTCCTCTGAGAAAATAGCAACCACTACAGCAACAATTTTTTTCAGACTCATCATTGCAGTGCTTTATGCTATTCTCACATATTCATCCATAAAATCATTTGTTACTCCATATACAAGCATCCTAAGTGTAGCGGTCATCTTTTGAAGGTGAGATAGACCAAGCTCTTGGGCATTATTTCTTTTTTGGATAAAGTAAGGTTCATGAGCTTCTAGCTTAGATAGAATTCAGAGATAAAGAGAACGTCTCATTCGAAATCTCCTTCAAAATAATTTGTGAGGATATACAGGTTCTTCGGCAAAGTAGTCATCATAAAGCCTTTTATGGCCTGCCAAATGATTACGGTCGATATACCAACGACGCTTACATTGTGATGTCAAACCCATGAGAAGTTTTATAATTATCTCATCTTCATCTGAGTCATCATCAAGCAATTCACAAAAAAAAGAATGACCCATGGAGATAAACTATAAGAAAGCATTAGAAAGCAATTATTAATATATATGCAAGAAACATAATATGAAATGAAATCGATAATTTTAAAAGAAGGTTTGATCATTATGCAAAGAATATAAAATTTTCTTTAAATAAAAACGTGGCCTAAGATGAGATCCTTTACTATCTTTTTCTAGCACTTAAGAATTGTAAACCAATGGATACATTTTAGAAACAATTAGAAGAGCCCAACAGTCAAGACAAGCATAGAAACTGTAAGAAAATATAACCCAAAAAATGTATATAGTATTATATGTGCTAGCTCCTAGCTTTTTGACTGCTCACTAACAACTCAATAGTTAGTCACAAGCTCATATGAATTATTATATGTGCTATTAGAAAATTAGTTATAGGTATATACATGGCAATACCCCCCATTTGCTATCATCTAGCACACACATATATCTAATACCTACTACACAACCTTAACCAATGCCAAATTGCACACTGTTGCAATGCTCCACTGATACTACTACACTGCAGCAGTCACTAACACAGCATATAGCACCAAAGTAGAATCAGGGCACTTACACATTGGCCTCTCAGCCTAATCAGCAGCATCAATAGCATAGCACTAGCATTAAGCATGACAGTAATATAAATTCTATAGTAATATAAAATCAAACATAGAAAATACACGACATTTTATTTAAGCTAAAATGTTAGGATTACTTAGATGGTAGTGGCCTACTACAATCTACAATGAAATCACATAATAAAAGAGTCAAGTCCTTTTGCTAAGATCACAAAATACATATCAAGGCCTAAAATCAACTACACCCAAAAAATGCCACAAAATACATATCAAGGCCTAAAATAAGTTACTACCAAAGTAAGGTTGAAACAAGACATCACCAACATCATCTCAACCCAATGAACAACTTGATCTTTGTTTTGCAAGGATTTTCTTTTGGAGTCCATCATAAAATGTTCTTTGGTCTTCATTCATGCCACTTGTGTCTAGCATGATAATTCTTTCATTCTCTTTCAACTCTTGCAGACGAACCTTTTCCACTTTGATATGTACTTTCTCTTTTTCTTGTGCACAAGATTCTTCAAGAATTTTCTTTTTCTTTTTCAAATATTCCGTTACAACATCTTTCCCATCATCTTTTTTCTTTCGATTGGTCTTTTCAGCTTTTCTACCTATTGGCCTCTCAAAATCCATAATGTCATTAACCCCCCCCCCCCTCCTTGATCTATTGAATCTAGAGTTTGAGGCATTTCTTTTCTTGAATCTTCCCTAGGCATAGTAGATGCCCATTTTGGAAAATCCTTCAACATTAGCCAACAATGTTCATATTGAAAAAAGTAACCGTGAATTTCTTTAAACAATTCCCTTGCTTTCTCAATCTAACATAATTAGTTTCTTCAAACAATTCATTTATATTGTAAATCTAAAAAAATTAAAGACCATTGCAAAATTTATACCTTCATTTCAGCAGTGGTTCCACTTTCATTCTTTGCTTCAATTTTAGTTGAGGACACGCAACATTTAACTGTTTCCCTATTAATCACTCCCCATTGGCTTGTTAGGGATGAAATACTACGTGTAGAATCAGTCTTGTGGTTCTTGAAGTATTTTGCAACTTTGCCATAAAATGTTGTTTTATGTTGCTCATTACCATACACAAGATTGACACTGGTATTGAGCCATGTGAATACAAGCAGCTTGTCTTCCTCAGGACTGAAGTTGATACCACGTGTTGTTTTTTCCTTAGAAGTGGCAACTTCATCATTCAGTGTAGAATCTTGGACGAACATGGGACTATTTTCACATACGCCGAAAAGTTGCTCCTCAAGATTAATATTTCCCCGTAAGACATTAGTGTACAATGAATAATGTCTTGAGTCCATGCTCTAAATAGATATGTAGATAAAAATAATTTAGGTTGTCCAAAGAAAGCCCCCTAAAAATAAAAAATCAAATGCATATCTAAATGCACAAAAACAGGAATTATTGCAAAATATTTATTAATATATATATGGCTTTGCGAAATTGTGACTGATAGGTTTACCTTTAACACACACACAGACACTTGTGAATCCGCGCCTCACTCTTTATCATTCTAAATTCTAAATGCTAGAATTAATGAAACAAATAGATTATTCGTAGTGTCTCATAGTTTAGAATTTAGAATTTAGCCTAAATGTTGGAATTAAAATTTAGAGCATGGACTATTAGAATTTCATAGTGTCTCATTGATTATTCGGTAGTGTCTCATAGTTTGCATCCAAGTAATCATTCGGTAATGCAAAAGAATTGAAAAAAAAAAAAAAAAAAA
>NW_027069977.1:0-9756 GCF_002906115.3 Quercus suber
CGACGCTGTTTATACCAAAAAAAAAAAAAAAAAAAAAATTTTGAGTGTAGACGAGAAAAAGATCAATGAAAGGCCCATTTTTTATATTGGGTCTTTCCCAGGCCATTTGTTCTAAATAGTAGTTGTCGCAGAAGTGTAGTCAAAGGAGGCCCAAGCGCATTTGGGCTTTTAGTATCCTTTTAACTTCACACAACTTTTAATCCATAAGGGTTTCTTTTTTTTTTTAAATAATATTGGCTGGGAGTGGGGGATTTCAACTTTAAATGTTTTTATTAAAAGCACAAGTCACTCGATAGATGTTTTTATTTTGATAATTCAATAGTTAAAATAATAAGGGGGATTTGAATTCCAGTTCTTATTTAAAAGAAAGAAAATAAGTCACGTTCAGTTTGTTTTGAAGTAAAATATTTTCAAGTATTTGGTATGATAAATAAATTGTTTTAAGAAAATCACCAAAATTGGTGGCTCACCACTAGAGCCATTAATTTCAAAGGTCAAGTGACCAAATCGTTGGAATCCGCAATTGGAGCAGTGGCTCTGGCGACTAAACTGCTAAAACTAGCAACTAGAGTGATGTCGTTGGTGACCAAACTGCTAGCACTGGCGGCTAGAATGTAGACTTTGGTTATCAAACCTCCGTTACTAGTCGTCGAAACGGTGTCTCCAATGACTAGAATGTTGGCATCAATTAACTTGCAACTGTCATTGGAATGGAGGCTTTAGTTATTGGACCTCTGTCACCAGTTGCTAACCACCATCAATAGTTGTTGAAAGTGGGGGGCCCGACCACCGGACTACTAGCATCAGTTGCCCTTAGGGATGGTAATAGGCGAGGCAGGGCCGAAGGATGGGGTCTTCACCCCCACCTCGCATGGTTTTGTCTTACCCTATCTCCGCCCCACCCCGCATGATGAGGAAAACTTTCTCACCCCATCCCAGCCCCTTGGGGCCCACAAAGCCCTGCTACATCCCATAAAATTCTACTTTTTGTTAATTGCCCTACAACTAGTACAATTTTTTTAATGAAACCTATTTCATTAATAAAAATATACTTGAAATTACAACTAAATTTATCCCATGAAATCAAATCAATTTTTAGAAAAAGATTGAATAATATATCTAAGTGTTTAACAAGACATTCACAAAAAAAAAAAAAAAAAAAAAAAAAAAAAAAAAAAAAAACTCATAGTATAACACATAACAAAATAAGGTAGAGAACCCAATTGGGTAGAATAAAATAAACTAATAATTGATATGTTTGTTTAAATAGTAGGGTTTTAGGATATGAAAAATTTACAATTATAACCCTTAGCAACCCCACCACCTTTGTGGGGTAGGAAAAACCCGTGTGGGGTGAAGCGGGGAAGGGAAGGTTTAGCGAGGCGGAGCAAAATTGCCATCCCTAATTGCCCCAGCCCACTAGATCAGTTACCTAACCACCAAATGGAGCAAGGGGAAGCCATTATGTATTTTTGTAAAATATTTTACCAAAATTTTAAAGGTAAAATATTTTACAACTTTTTATAAGGGATTTTATGGACAACAAAAAATATTTTACTTGTTTGACTATATTTTACATGCAAAAAAATATGTGAAAATAGGAAAGCATTTTTAAAAATATATTTTATTTCAAAACAAAGAGGGGATTAAATACAAATTTCTACTTTTTGCATCTCTTTTTAATGGATATGTTATGGGCAACCCGAAGCATGATTAGGAGGGCCCATATTCATTCAGCAAAAAGAGAAAGGAGAGCCCATATTCTTTTAGAAAATAGGTCATAATTCGACCGTTTCATAATAACATGCCCTGTATCTTTTTGCAGCGATTTTTATTTATTTATTTATTTTTCGTTCTTCGTTTAATGCCTGGTGGTCTAAAACCTTTTTAGCACATTCTTAGAATAGTAGGCCAATGCAATATCAAGATTCCTGTTTACACGATCATTTTGCTTTCTCTATTCTTTATTTTATTTTATTTTATTTTTATTATGAAATTTTCTCTCTTTGATGCATCTTATGTAGTATTTATTTATTTATTTATTTTTTGAGAATCAAAACCGTGCTTCTTATTAAAGGAGGCCAAAAATATCAACCTATAATACGGATGAGCTATCTGGTAGAACATTTTTCATTCAGACTTGAAATTAAGAGACAAGCTTAGCTCGCCTTGCTAGAGAGTGAGCTAAAGCATTACATTGCCTTCTAACATGAGTATAGTTTATCGATGACAAATAAGAGGCAATAAAATTAATATCCTTAACTAAATGACCGAAGCTTGATAATGAGTAAGAGCCATCCCAGAGTGCTGTGATGAGGATCTGAGAGTCACTCTCCAACACTATGTTTTTTAAGCCCGTTTCTGCAGCTAGTTCAAGCCCTCTTCGTGCTGCCAACGCTTCAACCTCTAACACCGTAGATGGCAGAGGAATATGTTCAGATAGGGAAGCCATAACCTATCCATGCTCATTCCAAATAACCACCCCCAGACCTGCTGTGTTGTCTGTAGCAAAAAGGGCTCCATCCACGTTTACCTTGTACTGGGAGGGATCCGGTGGCTGCCAGCTTGTTGGCTGACGTCCCACAGGTTCAACCCGTGCTGTGTTATGGTGTAGGAAGTCCCCCAATCGCACCCTTGCATGCTGCACCAAGTGAGCCAAAGTTTCAGCCTTCTTTCCCATCCTAAGGTTGTTCCTGCGAGTCCATAAAGCCCACACCACCATAGCAAACAAAGCCGGCTCTTTGTTTTCTGCAAAAACAGTCCCCAGTAGATCAATAAAAGTCACCGCTCTTTTTAAATTATCATGGCTCCATTGTGGCATATTTTTCCAGAAATCTTCTAGCTTCGGACAGCTATACAAAGCATGCTTCACATCTTCCTTATGTTCTCGGCACTGTTCACAGCACTCATCCTGGATAATCTTGCGACGGACTAGGTTCTCCTTAGAAGGCAAAGAGTTTTTTGCTGCTCTCCAAACCAAATTCTTGACTTTGTTGGGCACAGGAAGATTCCAAATGGCTTGCCACAGTGGTTTTACACCTGAAAAATCAGATTGTCCAGGTTGTGCATTCTGAAACTCCTTTTGCAAAAATTGATACCCGGATTTGACAGTGTATTCCCCTTTAGGATTATAGGGCCATGTGAGCACATCTGGCTGATTTGTGCGACACAGGGATATTGTTCTTATGGTTTCTACTTCGTAGCTGAGCAGCATGTTCTCCATCACTTTGGATTTCCATTGCTTCTGCACCGAGTCTATCAGTGAACTTACTTTGGCTCCTATCAATGCTTCAGGCCGAGGGGATAACACCCTTGGAGAGTGTTTTCTAGGCAGCCAGCTATCCTCCCAAATGTCAACAGACTATCCATCACCTATCCTCCAAACCGCTCCCCTTTTAATGACTTCTCTGCCTCTGAGTATACTACGCCAAGCATAAGAAGCTGAGCTTGGGTTGGCTGCCTCCATGATTGAGCTATTTGGAAAAATTTTTGCCTTAAACACCCTATAAAATAGTGATGTTTTGTCATGCAGAAGGCGCCAAATTTGTTTTGCCAACAATGCATCGTTGAACCTTGCTAAGTCCTTAAATCCCATCCCACCTTGTGTCTTTGGTTTGCAAAGCTCTTCCCATTTAATCCAATGGACCTTTGGGCTCTCTCCCCTTTGCCCCCAATTTTTTTTTTTTGATGAGAGACTCAATTTAATGACATAACCCAATTGGCAATTTGAAACATGATATTGTATAAGTAGGAAGTGCTTGAGCCACAGCCTTGATTAAAACTTCCCTTCCCACTTGTGAAAGCAATTTCCCTTCCCATCCTTGTAGCTTTTTCCACACCTTTTGCTTTATGTTGTCGAAGCTCTCCTTTTTCTTCCTTCCAATAAAAGATGGCAACCCTGAGTACTTTTTATATTGTTGGACCACCGGAACTCTTAGAGCTTGCTTAATTGATTCTTGCATATCTTGAGAAGTGGACTTGCTAAAGAAGAGGGTGATTTTTTCCCGATTTATTTGCTGCTCGGATGCTCTCTCATATGTATCTAATATCTCCAACAATTTTTGGCAATCATAGTAAAACGATTCCTTAAGTCTAAGATTTATACATGTGTTTTTGTTGGGATACATGTTTATCTTCTTTGTGTGCTGATATGTGTATCTTTCCCTTCTCTTGTTATTTTTGGTTTCTCTTATTTATTTTAAGTTTTTGTAGCATTCTTCCATGATATAATGAGATTACTTAATGTTTGAAAACATAGATTACTTAGCTTTGTTGTGTTCTTCTATATAGATCACTGGATGATGGAATTTATAAAATTATTGTGTAAAAATAGATGCTCTCATTAGAGGGCTTACCTTTTCAAAGCAATAAAGAATAGTTCTAAAATCAAAAACAAATTCAGAAGAAAATTGAGCAGCACATTTTAGTTAATAGATAACTCTTCAACATTATTCAGCTAAAAATATTAAAAGCAACTCTTGAACATTACCATGAATGATGATATTAATTTGATATTTTGTTTCGTTTGTATATTGATGCATGTATGAATTTTAATTATAATTTTTTTTTCTTATCGATTTTATTATTAGCTTTGTTTTCAATGCCAATTCAACTTTCACATGGTTCTCTTTTTGCTTAACTATAACAACCACTTTTTTCTTTTCTTTTTTAATGTTTAAAAATTTGGATTTTTTTTTGTGGAACTTATGCTTCTACTTAACTATGTTTTTAATTGTTTTTAAATATTGAATTAAAGGCATTTTCATGTGTGTGTATATGTTGCAGTGATTTATGTTTTCAATTTTAATTTTTTTAATATTTATAAAATTTGGAGCTACAAATGCCATTGTAATAATTTTGGAATTGTGCAGTCATCATTCTTTTAAGGACAAAGTTTAGTTACGAAATTGGTCGTTGCCTTACTTAATATCTTTTTGTTAGATGTGAATTTTGACAAATCCAGCATTGGATTAAATCTTCATCTTATATCCCACATGTTTACAAAATTTCTAAAAAATTAAAGATCAATAACTATCTCATTAATAAATTGTTTAAATTGCAAGTTTTTTTATAGTTTAAAATTATGCATAAAATAGAAACTTATAGATCATATAGTAAATAATATCCAATTGATACAAAATTTGACATGTGTATTAAAAATGCAAAGAACATATAATTTAAAGATTAGATTTTCAAAATATGTAATAATATTTATTTTATTAGGTAAAGTTGTAGTTTTAGGCTACAACTAATTTTGTAGCTAAATTTTGTCCTTCATGTAATTATTTTTTTATCTTAAAAAGAAATTTTTACTACAATTTTCTTCCTCGAAAGACAGTTGCGTGCCAATCTATTGGGTGATGTAATTGACTCTAAGTAATGTTACATCACTTAATAACTTGTTATTGAGTTTGTATTTTGAAAATTTCAATGTTGGATTATATGTTCTATATGTTCTTAACATGCATGCAAATTTTCATGTTAATCAGATGTTATTTACAATTCAATCCATAAACTCATTTTTTATGCATTATTTTAAACTACAAAAACTCAAATAATTGGTTGATGACCAAACTATTTATCTTTGATCATCTTGAAATTTTGTAAGCATGTAAAGTATAAGAAGAGAATCTAATCCAATGATGGATTTGTTAAAATTTGAATTTAATAAAAAAAATTGAATAGTGTAACATAACTTAGAGTTATACCAGGTGTAATTTGAACCTACAATATATATATATACACACACACACACACATATATATATAACAACTCATCTTTCTAAATATTAATCTACTATGGTGTTCCTTTGTGTTATTTTCAATTGTAAATTTCACAATTTTTATTTTTGTCTTTTATTTTTTAAAGAAAAAAAAAAAAGGAGAGAACCTCTAGACACATGTAAGGGCTAAGAAAGGAAACTATTGTTTACTATTTAAATATGAATCATATATAATTTCTTAATGGGAAATACCGAAAGTGTTTAGCTCCAAATTTATAACTATATATATGAATCATATTTATTTATAACTACTTGATGATTGCTATTTATCATTAGACTAAGACACCAATCGGTTTTTGGTATAGGCAAGGATTCAACCCCAAATCTCTTATTTAACTATTAAAGAATTTGCCAATTGAGCTAACTAGATCCCACTCCTCCAACTAGATACATAACGATTGAAAAGACTATCTATGTTTAGTTTTAGTCGCATGACTTTTTTTTTTTTTTTTTTTATGAGTCATGTAACTTGTTTTAATAATACATATGAATAGTCTTAAAAATTGCCAAGTCCTAAATTTGAAGAGATCGCCCTAAACTAGTTTGGAGCTAAACTATGTCCAATTTATTTCAATGGACTTTTGTGCGCAAATACTTGACTGGAATCCCTAGCCATGTCAGTCATGCGAATTACATCTTCTTAAATGTATTTTACAAGGGAGGTTGTGAACTCTTTTTTTTTTTTTGATGAAAAAGGTAGGTTATGAACTTCAAATGTTGAATTTCATCCTCCTTTGTTGGTACGAGTTAAGATCTATACATCAAAGTCTTTTCCTTTTTCCTTTTTTAATTAAAGTAAAAGAAAATCAACCTAGAGGGGCCAAATTTGACAAAAACTACAGAAAAAATATTAGAACCTAAAATGGAACTTTAGATCTATTATAAAGTTTCGAGATTACAACCCAAACCAACCCTCTCTCTCTCTCTCTCTCACGAAGACATACATATAAAAAATTTCAATTCCCTCATGATTCATAAAAAAACCCAGATTTGTTTCTTGAAATTTTCCAACTAAGTTCCCTTTTTTTGGGCAGTTATTGCATAGTCTCGGACTATGCAATAATTTCCCCTTTTTTTTAGCTATACAGTTCCAAAAGATTCTCCAATCATTCAGCTCAGTCGGGCCCAATTACTAATTCCGTAAATAGGACTCATTTGGGTCAGGCCCAAAATATTTTAATTTATTTTATTAGTATATTTATTTGAGAGTAAAATGTAAAATAATTCGATCAATTTTGTACTATATATGGTTGGATCATTGGAAAATGGGAAAGTCTAATGATAGAAAATATTTGTATTTTATAAAGATGATTAAAAAAATGTAGAATGATAAATAATAAGATAATATTATGCCCTTGTTATAGCATAACATCCTCTCTCTTTTTTTCTTTTTCTTTTTTTTTTTAAGAATCATAGCATCCTCTCTTTTATTAGGATAATTATGATTTGAATCTTCTAAGTATAACTAAAAAAATACTTGGGTGATTAAAATCATAGGGTGTGTACCACATTAAATTTTGGAAAAATTATAGTTTTAACCTTATAGTACATTGGTGTAACAAATTAAATACTAAGGTTTAAAAAAAATAACAAACAATTTCTATGCCTATTTAAGTGGACTAATATTGTAGGTTCCAGTTAGTTCAATTGATAAAGTTTCTATCTCTAATGGTTGAATAAGAGATTTGGAGTTCACTCCCGCCTACACAAAAAACCAATTCGTGTCTTGGTCTGATAATAAAAAACTATTATCAAGAGTGAATGCTATACGTTGAAACTCTTTAAAAAAAAAAGGTTAGTCATTTCAATAAAGAGTTATCATCAAGGTTTATATTATTTTAATCGCAACATTAAATCACTAGTCTATATTAAATCTAAAACACAATGTTATTCCGCTTTTTTTTTAGAGCAATAGTTTCAACTTATGGTGTCTGCTCCTAATTATACTTTTTATTATCAGATGAAGACACAAATCAGTTTTTGGTGTAGGCGAGATTGAACTTTAGATCTCTTTTTCAACTATCAGAGATAGAGCATTTATTAATTAAGCTAATTGAAACCCACAATATTATTCCACTTAAATAGGCATAGAAATTATTTGTTATTTTTTTTTAACCTTAGTATTTAATTTGTTACACCCTTATACTATAAGGTTAAAACTATAATTTTTCCAAAATTTAATGTGGTACACACCCTATGATTTTAATCACCTAAGTATTTTTTTTAGTTATACTTAGAAGATTGAAATCATGATTATGTAAGATAAAATTTAAAGTATGCAGTGGAAACAAAACAAATATAAACATACCTTCAGTCATAGTTGTTTAAGTGTTTAGAGAAAAAGAAGACTCACTATATAATAGTGTATCTTTAAATCTATAAAAGGTATCTTCTAGTCTATGGCCTTTACCTTGCATGTTTCCTTTTGATGGAAACATGCTATATATATAGGTTAAACTAGAGACCCTTTTAAATTAAGATTTGTTCCATAACCTCCTTCCATCAAGGAGTTTAAAACTTGTAATTTCAAGGTGTTTATTAACCAAAGGGGTTATACCAATTGAGAGTTACTTAAAAATTGTTATTTACCATAACATCTTTCACAAATAAAATCCTTAAGACATGAGTTTTTATATATCATTTAAATGTAGGCCACATAAAGTTTTCTTAAAATCTTACATTCTCTCCCACTTGGCCCACTTGACATTTAATTTTTTTTTTTTTATAGGGACATTTAAATTATTTGGTAAATGATATTAACTTTAACATGATCATGATATTACTCATGTCAACTAGTTGTGAAATGCTGCTACTCAAATAAAGAATCCAATATATGAATCATGGCGGAAATACTCTTGATTATAATGAGTACTTCCTCCCATATATTATAGTGTATAGTAATCCTTACATGAGTATTTTTCGAGCCATTAATTCTTTATGAATGGAGTACTTATTAGCAGTGGCGGCTCCAGGAATTTTGTTTAGGGGGGTCACTACAAAATTTTAATAAAAAAAGAACTTGAATAAATTGAATTATTGAAAATAATAATAATAATACATAAAATTTTACAATTTTATTCTACAAGTTTTCAAATTTTGAATGTTACATGATAGTTCACTATAAATATCTATTGCTAATGTGGGTAGCTATGAGTCTATAATCATTTTATTTTGTTAAGTTTGTTTAACATTTTTATCTTTATACAGTTGTTATTATCTATTTGACTTTGTTTTCATAAAAATATTTTAGACTAAATGACTAATTTCAACTCATTGGCTCTGTATTAATTATTAACCCACACAATCACACTTATTCATACATAAATTATACACTACGTGTCTACTTAACCATTTTTTTTTTTTTGAGACAAGTCTACTTAACCAATTAAATGCTTGAATAATCAAATTTTTTTTTTTTAATACAAGACAAAAATTCTACTATAGCCTAATCTAAGTGTATATGTATGCAAAACTCTCTTCTAGAAACTTGAATCCCGATCCTTGCCCCCTACACTCCCCAAGCACTTATACTTGTGCAGTGACCATCGCACCAAGGGTGTACGGTGGTAATATTTGAACAATCATTAACTTTACAATTGTTTTCTTGAATTTTACTAACTTTATTACAAAAAGTTATTATAATATGATAACAATACACACACATGTAAAAAAAAAAAAAAAACCCTCTCTATTTCTTAATTATTAAATTATATAAAGTTATATTATATTTATATTGTACATATAAACATCCACACACATCATAATTTACACAAATACGTAACATTATAACAAAAAGTAATGTACACAATTAAGATTAAACACACACACTCACACACATATAATATAAATTTATAAAAAAAAAAAAAATTACACTTACAATTCACAAACACTTACTCTTTATTCGGTTTCTCCCAAAAAAAAAAAAAAAAGGCTTACTCTTTATTCTTAAAGTCGAAAATACTTGTAATAAAGAT
>NW_027069977.1:23000-26033 GCF_002906115.3 Quercus suber
ATTCCTAGGAATGTAGCTATTCCTATGTTTGGTTTCATTGGGAATTTCTTTAAGATTCTTAGGAATGTGAGATGATAGTGTTTGGTTTATTCCCAGGAATCTTTAATGAATTATTTATTTTTCCCATTCTATCCTTAGATTTAAATGTGAAATACCAAGTCTTTTAAAAAAAATTATTCCTCTAAATAAATAATGAAAAACAAAATATAAACTATTAATTAGCAAGAGGCTGAAGATTTTTTTTTAACCATGGCACCACCATTGCATAAAAATTAAAAATCTACGCATTTCGTATCATTGTATAACAAACTCACTAGATATGATACAAATTATTGACATGTACTGTAACATATGAATCTAGAAACAAAGCCATTAATCTTAAAAAAAAAAAAAAAAAAAGTACCAAATGAAGCCACCAATTCAGATCTATATTTCTAGCAATGAAACAAAACCAAAAGTAAAAGTAAATACCTGGCAATAATGGAGGATCCTCTTCAAACTTTTTTTTTTCCACACATAAAATCTAAATAGAACTTTGTTAAAAAATATATTAATAGAGTTGTCTATCCTATTTATGTTATTTTGGTGGGAAAAGATAAAGACAAGAGAAAAGTTTTAGCGGGAAAAGATAAAGACAAAAGAAAAGTTTTGGCGGGAAAAGATAAAGACAAGAGAAAAGATATTTATGATTTGTTTTATATTTTATCTTAATTGCTTAAATGATAAGAAAAAAAAAGTTAAAATTGTCAATTTATAAAAAATAGAATTTCCTTTAAGCTTGGGAATCTGGATTCCCACCTGTTTCAAAGGAAATCCACATTCCCACTGAGAGGGGTTTAAGGGGGGAATTCAGATTCCCTTGGCATCTGATTCCCTTACGTAATTTGCAACAAAATATGGGAATCTTTAAACATTCCCGAGAATTCTAAAACATTATCCCGTACCAAACGCCACATAAAGGTTAGTGCAATTTTTTGTCCTTGCTTGGGAGTGTGGAGACAAATGATTATAATACATTAACAATTGAAATCGTTTTTGTTTTTGTTTTTGAGAATGATTAACAATTGAAATCATGATTGTGCATAATTCGGTTGAATCCAATTGAACCTAATGAATTCTTTATGATATGTTCAGTTCGAATAAATTTTGCAGAGCTGTTTGGGTTTTTCATGTATTCCAAATTACGAAAAAAAGTGCTATATCAAATAAAGAAGTTCAGAAATACAACATTTTCGATGATTTATTTGTACTTTTTTTCTTCATATCTTTAATTTTTTATTTATATAAATAAAATTCTATGGATAAAAATTCATGCATTTCCCTAATCCCAATTATCAACCACCATATAAAAAGAGAAAATATTATTTCACACTTTTACCTTCATTATTTCAAACATGTATTTATAATTGACATGCGAATGTTTACATTTTGACACAAAAGAAAATGTGAAATAGTGGATGCAAAAGAATCAAAACCAAAAGAGAAGATATTACTAAGAAATAACTTAGCAGGGTGCCACTATGGTTACATTTAAGTAGGGAAGCCACACTAGTCGCCCCTAACCATTTTTCAATTACCCAAATAATAAAAAAAATAAAAAAAATCCTAACAATGCTAGGTTTCTTGCTTTTGTTTATAAAAAAGGAACTTTTCTTGAGGGTAGGGCCTTTGAGTTTAGACACTTTGATATGTGCACACATTCCAACCATTTGGCACCCCCAAAAAAAAAACAAAAAAAAACAAAAAAAAACAAAACTTATGTGGGCGGCTGATGCTAACTTATTTTTTGGTCCTCCAGAGAAAAATTTAGACACTAATTAGACAGCAGTGGCATAATTCTCAATGAAGAAATTGTGAGTACCAATTGCGGCCTACAGCAATGCTCCTAAATAAAAATAAAAAAAGCTGATAAGTTCAACATAATATAAGAACAAAAATTAACATCTGTAATATTCTGTATCGACTATCAAATCAATTGCCAAACCACCAATGTGAATGTCATAAAATATTTCCATCTTTTCAATTCCATCGCTGATGACCATCTTAAAAAACCTAACCTATCAAGGTGGCCATCCGCCTCTCTTACATATTTATTTATATACACTCTAGACGTACGCACAATATTCATAATTCTATGCGTGTCCACATTTTTTAAGTATGTCCACACTCGACACATAAAATGCTAGTGTATGGATGATGCACACTAACAAGTGTGTAGCAATCAGTGCCCAGGTTTAAAGGCCTTACATTGACAAGGAGATTTTATTTTCACCAAATGACACAAAATCTCCCTCCCATTATAGGATATCATAACAAAGATAGACTCATAGCACCTGCAAAGAACATAACAGCTAGACTACAACATTTTTTTCATTAAAAAGTTACTATCACAACGCAGTTTCCATTGTATCCAATACGTCAGATCATATCTATACGGCAACTCACCTGTATTGGCTATCCTAATGATCATACATATAAACTAAGCATGCATTCATATAATGTGTTAAACTTGTTATTGCTACGTCTTTAGATTACTCTTTGGTGAAAAAACTATCATACCAAACTCATAATTAGTTAAGGCTGCAAGCTTAATTACCTGGTAATGTAATTGATATTTAGAAATGTGCCATTGAAATATTGAAATGTCAACAAAATGAAATGTGAAAGTAAAATACCAAAACTATTGAGTTCAATGCAAAATCTTATTCAAGACGGACAACCTAATGGTGGCATTAGCCTAAACATCTGAAATAACTGGGTGGCCAAATGTGAGTCCCCTCAGCGCAACCTTCTTGCTTCCCTCTCAGACTCTAGTAGGGCGAGGATGTCCCCTTCCCTGACTGGTCCCTTGACGTTCCTTGTAATTTGCCGCTTGCTTTCATCCATAAACTGCACTCTCACCTGAGTCACCTGCCCTCTTGATCCTGTCCTCCCTATAATCTTTATCACAGTTGCATACTTCACGTCAGAATTCATTTTGCCGCTAACTGCCAAAAATGAGAACATGTAATTGTCAATATCTAATGCATTAGA
>NW_027069977.1:29017-116127 GCF_002906115.3 Quercus suber
TTGGATTATATTTATTCTATTGGCAAAAATAAGAATTCGTGCATACATCAAAATTATTTATTAAAAGGAATTGGTCCACGGGAGGTTTTCTTCCATTCTCGAGGACTATTTGCCATTGAAGTGGGGCGGATTCAATGGGACATTTTGAGAGAAATTACAAAAAAAAAAAAAAAAATGAAGAAAGCAAAAAAAAAAAAAAGAGGGAGAAAATAAAATTAATATAAATTATTTATCGCATTTTAATTTGAAAATATATATGATAACATTTTCTGTCCACTCAAGAAACCAAATAATTTCTATGCATATTTAAGTGGAATAATATTATGGATTCTAGTTCACTCAATTGATAAAGTTTCTATCTCTAATGGTTGAATAAGAGGTCTGGGATTCAATCCCGCCTACACTAAAAATTAATTTGTGTCTTGATCAGATGATAAAAGTGGTTTAATTTGTTTTTTTTTTCCCCCTAAACCTTAGGTTATTAATTTGTTAATTTCATACGAATTTGTTATCTTTATAAAACTTCAAAGTTTATTTTGTTGCTTTTAAGTGAAATTTGTAGTGTACCTTTGTGTTAGAATCTATTTCCATCTCTCTTATGTGTGTTTGTTTGTTTCTCAATATATATATATATATATATAATGAAAAAACATCCCTGAAGTAAAAAATGAAACTGAATCCATTATCTTTGGTTCTTCAATTATTCTAGTTTCTTAAGTGGATGGAAAATGATATAGCACATGATAAAATTTTAATAACCAAATTGACAAAAGTCAACCCATTAGCATTGTATTAATTATTGACCCACACAGTCACACTCATCTATACATAAATAATACATTAAGTGTCTACTTAATCAATGATATACTTGAACAATCTTTAACTTTACTTCCTTTTTTCTTGAATCAATAACTTTATAACAAGTTATTATAACATGATAACAATATACACACATATATACCAAACTTTTTGTATCTTAATCATTAAATTATATTATATTTATACTATACACACACATTCACAAAAACAACATTATGACAAAAATAAAAATTAATAATAACGCGCACAACCACTGTTAGACACACACTCGTTACTTTTAATATAATATAAATTTATAATATAGAAAGAGATATTCACAACTCACAAATACTCACTCTTTACTTTTAAATGAATCTTGTTTTCATCGTTAAAAAAATTAGAATGAATCTAATAAATTATTTAAGGGTATCTTTGGTGTAAAATGGAATAATTATTAATAGTCATTTTATCATTTGGTACAAAATATTTTTTTTAAAATAGTTGTGAATTTGTAATAATTATTCTTTATTGCATGTAATTGGGTTTTAAATTAATATTGTGGGGGGGAAAATGGCCCAATCCAACATAGTGGGCCGAGAGCCCATATGAGAGCTACTGTGCGACTGAGAAGAAGGAGATGGTAAGGGCAAGGCCCATCTGGAAGTAGGACCCTCAGAAAGAAGAGTGATTACAATCCGAAGAGGTCATCTTCTATCTAAGGAGGTTATATTCCTCTGACGTGAATAGTATAGATCAATTGAACGTATAAAAGGTCAAGATGATCTTCCGAGGACTCCTCTTGATCAAGATAAGCTCTGAGTACACTGGGAGACAATAAGGATGGAGAAATATCTAAAGGGAAAGCTGCTACCACCGTATTTAATGCTCTGCAGCAACTTTTCTGGCCGCATTTATGTGGAGAAAACCCTTGAACAATGTATCCTTACCTACCCCCACTCACACAGAGCTAAAGGAGATGCTTGACATGACATATACTCAAGTAGACTCACAGATGAGGTACAAGTGGACGATGGAGATAAGGAGAAGGGAGGTTATATAAAGGAAAGAAGCTCCTAACGTGAAGGGGGAGAAAAAAAAACAGAGAAGGAGAGAGAGGAGGAACTTGACTGTAACCCTAAGATCTGTGTTCATCAGATAATCAATAATATAGCTCTTCGAATATCTATTCTTTACGTGTAAATTCATGTTGGCTTGTGCTTGAAAGTTGTGATTCGTTATTGTTGATCCCATACTTAACCTAGCTCTTTCACCCATACTCTACAAATTCATTGTTTTGGGCTTGGGCCACAAATCCTAACCCTACAATTAGCGCCGTCTGTAGGGAGAGCTTGAGTGTAAGGGGAGGCAGCATCAGTTGATCATGGCTGAACTAGGGCAACAACCGGCAGAATCTGGGGTGTCCCAACATATAGACCTTTTTCTCAATTTGGAGCGGAGACAAGACCGTGAAGGCTGTGTGCATACTACACATAGTAAACGAACTCAACCTCGTAGCGGAAGTCATGTTTCTCATGCAGAGAAAAACAGCATGCAAATAGAGATTGAAAGGTTAAGAAGGGAGCTGCACCATGCGAAAAGAAAACATGCTGCCTCGCACTCTGATGACGACTCAGGTGACGAATAAGACATCACTTATGAACAAAGGTCTCGAACTCCAATTAGTGAATCTTTTTCATATGAGGATGAACATCCTCGCAAGAAGCAACCTCAAAGGCCATCACATGGAGGGGTGGGAAATGATGCCATGAGCAAGGCTTTGAACCAAATCTCCAAGTCACCATTCATGCGTAGGATTGAAGGAGCGAAGCTTCCTCGGCGTTTCAACCAGCCAACCTTTACTATTTACAATGGTAAAATTGACCCTGTGGAGCATGTGAGCCATTTTAACCAAAGGATGGCTGTCTACTCCAGAGATGAATCTCTGATGTGCAAGGTATTCCCTTCTAGCCTTGGACCCGTGGCCATGAGGTGGTTTGACAACTTGAAAGCAGACTCCATCAATTCCTACCAAGAGCTCACTCAGGCTTTTGGTTTATGTTTCGTCACAGGCTGAAAGGTGGCCATGCCCTTGTCTTCTCTGCTATCCTTGAGCATGCGTGAAGGTGAGTCCCTTAAGGCGTATTCAGATAGATATTGGGAGATGTTTAATGATATGGAGGGCAACTTTGATGCAATGGCCTTAGACACATTCAAACTGGGTCTCTCCACTGATCATGGTTTAAGGACATCCTTGTCCGGCAAGCCTGTCACTAACATGTGTCAACTTATGGACCGTATTGAAAAATATAAAAGGGTTGAAGAAGATCAGCAGCAAGGGAAGGGTAAGGATAAGGTTATCCCCCAGGACAGGAAGGACTTCAGGTCGGATCGTTACAACAACAATAAGCTGAGGAGAGATTTTGCTGGGCAGTCGGGCTCAGCAAATGCTCAAGCAGTCAATACAGTGTTCAAGGNAAAAAAAAAAAAAAATCACATATATAGTGATTTAAAGCATGGTTTAATTGTTTTTTACCACAAACTTAAAGGCTTAGGCTGAAGCTTTTTAAATCATAAAATTGATTGTCATGTGTTAACTACTTTTATGACAAACGTTTTGAATTCTTTAAATTCATAAACATTACCTATACAACTATGAAACAACGGGTGGAAAAATCTACAAGGCAATTAAAATATGGACTTAATTTGGTAAGGCTACGTCTGACCACAATATTATATGGATGTACATGGTCAGGTTAGTAAAATATAATATATATGCCTATGTTCTTAACTCACTTACAATTTGTATACACACTATTTGCACTATTTTGATTCTTTGTGGGAATTCTAAATATTGATAAAATGAATGTAATAGCAAGTGGGTGATTTGTATATGACACATTAATAAATGAGTGTGGTGGACTGGAGTGGGTGGAATCAAGGGCACATTATTGTTTAACAATTTGGTCTTTGATGGAAATTAGTATAAATGAGGGTCTATTAAATTTGATCATTTTGCTTAAATAAGGTTTGTTTAAAACATATTTTATGTATTTACTTTATTGTAAATAAAGTTTTGTACGTGATGATTCTAACCTGTTAAACCTCACTTTAGTTTTTTTTTTTTTTTTTTTTGGGTGGTCTTATCATTTTTTGTTGGCAACTAATGTTCAATTTTTGAGGTGAACAGAGATGAACAGATTATCTTCAATTAATAGATTATGGATTATATTATCTGTGATTAGTTTTTTTATAATAGGTGAGAACACCATTTTGATATTTTCATTTTGGAGTCACAGTCAATTTGGTCCTTACATTTTGGTAGTAGTCAATTTGGTCTATGTTATTTTCAACTTGTAGTTAATTTGGTCCATATTGTTAACTCATTAACGGAAAATGCTTACGTGACAAATGACATAGTTGGCACACATTTGGATAATAATATAAAAAATATATATATATATATATATATCATATATATATTTAATTGCTATGTAAGAAAATCACATCAGCAATTTTAAGAAAAAAAAAAAGCACATCAGAAAAACAAAATTTTTTTTTTGAAAAGATGAGTTTTTAAAAAATCCCGCAAATTTTCTTAGTGTTTCATAACAACCAAACACAACCCAAAAAACAACCCCACATACAAAAATCAAACTCAGCATGGAGTTGGGTCAGGTTAGCTCAACAGGCATTTTCTATTCATGTTTTAGCAATGAGGAGTTGCAGTTGTAGAGAATGAATTGAAGAAGTAGAAGGAGGATGTCATTGTGTTTTGGATTGAAGTCTGAACTTGGGAGTGGAGGTGTTTATTGAGGTGGTATTGGAAAGTGATGCTAGCAAGCAATGTGGCTTATGCTGTTTGAATTTTTCTGAAAACCCATTAGTTTATGCAAATTTCATTCTTCGGTACCTCAACTAAAGTGTTCTCTCTTTCTCTCTCTCAAGTCTGTTTATTTTCTCTCTCTTTTAGATATGGGTTTGTACTTGCCCAGATCGGGGTTCAAACTCCACCGCCAAGATTGACATGCACTCGTCGGATTCGATGGTGTTGGCTGCTGTAGTTTGCGGTGGTGTTGCTGTGTTCGTTGTAATGGCTCACTGGCTTGGAGTTTGTGGAGAATTTTTTGGGTTGAGTTTTATTTTTGTGTGCGTGGGTTGCTATGTTTGGCTACCAAGAAACTCTAAGAAAATCTGGGAAGTTTTTCCTTTTTAACTCCTCCTTTTAAATTTTCTGTTTTGTTTTTCTAATATGAATTTTTTTATTCTTAAAATTGTTAGTGTGGTTTTTAGATAGAAATTAAGTTTTTATTTTTTATTTTATTAGCCATGTGTGTGTCAATTGTTTATGCGGCTTGCCACATAAACATTTTTTATAAGCGAGTAAACAATAGGAACTAAACTGATTATAAGCTGAAAATAATAAAGATCAAATTGTCTGTTACCAAAATGTAAATATTAAATTGACTATGACCCAAAATATAATGACCAAAATGTGTTTATAATATTATCATTAAAAAAAAAAAAAAAAAAAAGACTATGAACGAGTGCATATCAATGACTATTTATTGAGAGAACAATCACCACAAGAAAAAGACTATGGACTTCCTTGGTCAACTTATTCAAGAAAAATGTGAGGAAAAAGTGTGGCAGCCTGTTAAGGCCTCTCAAAGTGGGCCATCCTTTTCGCATTTATTTTTTGCGGATGATTTAGTGTTATTTGGAAGGGCTGATGGGAGGAGTTGTGCTGTCATTAGAGATGTTCTTGATGAATTTTGTAGCATGTCGGGGCAATCTGTGAGCATCACCAAATCTAGAGTGTATTTCTCTCCTAATGTGGATAGGGATACAAGAGAATCCCTTTGTGATATTCTTGGTTTGCCTCCACGGCCTCTCTTGGAAAATACCTTGGATTTCCCATCAAGCATCCAGGGTCCACCGCTCAAGATTTTAATTTTATCCTGGATAGAGTCAAACAAAAATTGGCTGGGTGGAAAGCTAATATGCTCTCCTTGGCTGGCCGGGCTGTCTTGATCCAAGCATCCTCGTCAACTATCCCTTCTTACGTCATGCAAGGCACTTACTTACCAAGAAGAATTTTGGATGCATAGACCGGGTTAATAGAAATTTCCTGTGGGGTTCCTCTGAAACAACTAGGAAAATCCATTGGGTTGGCTGGCAGAAAGTAACAAAACCTAAAGATGAAGGTGGGCTGGGTTTGCATGAGGCGAAGGGTAGAAACACCGCACTTCTTGCCAAGTTGAATTGGAGGTTTCATACTGAAGAAGATTCCTTGTGGGTGAGAGTGTTGAGGGGAAAATATTGCAGCAATAGGAGATTAAATTCTGTGAATAGGGACAGGCTGCCTTGCTCTCAAGTTTGGAGAGCCATTAAGAAGGGCAGGGAAACTTTTAACAAAGGTAGTATGTGGGTGGTCCATAGAGGTAGCACTCTCAGCTTTTGGCTGGATAATTGGACATGTAAAGGTCCTATCCGTAGTCTTATTCATGGTCCTTTAACCCGTGAAGCAAGTCAATGGAAGATTAAAGATGTTTTGGTGAGTGGAGGTTGGGATTGGAACCGAATTCCTTTTGAGCTTACTCCTGAAATTAAATCGATCATCCAAGCCATTCCTATTTCTTTAGCGGATGGAGGAAGGGATAGGATAGGATGGAGAGGTAATGCTAGAGGTTGTTTTGACCTCAAAAGTGCTTACTCATTTGCTAGAAAGGTGGATGATGTGGAGGATGTGGGAATAGTTGATGCTGATTGGGTTTGGAAATTAGATACACTCCCTCGAATTAAAACTTTCCTGTGGAAATGTTCTCATAATAGCATAGGAGTTAAAGCTTGCCTTGCTAGAAGAGGATTTATGGAAGATGAATGGTGTCCTTTTTGTCATAGAGATCCGGAAACCATTTTGCATGCCCTTAGAGATTGTCCTAGAGTAAAGCAAATATGGAGTCAGCTAGGTGTGAAGGGAAATAATAGTGATTTTTGGAGAAGTAACCTGCATAGTTGGCTGCAAAGCAATGGGAAAATGAGATGTAGTCTTATTCAAGGGAAGCCACCATGGGGAACTCTTTTTAACTTTGCTGTGTGGTGCATATGGAAGAGTAGAAATTCTTTTGTTTTTAATAGAAAGAGCCCAAACCCGAACTTAGATAGGGAGATTTACAACCAAACTGTAGAATTTATGTTTTGTATCACTTCACCACGTAACCCTGTCAGAAAAGTCAGCAAGGAAATCAGATGGGAGAAACCGCCCTTAGGGTGGAAAAAATTGAACACGGATGGCTCGGTTATAGGGTGTATGGAGCGGGCGGGTTGTGGAGGGGTTATGAGGGATGAGCATGGAATTGGGTTGCTGGTTTCACAAGGCATGTTGGAGCAACCAATAGTTTTGCTGCTGAACTTTGGGGTTGAGGGACGGCCTTCTGCTGTGTAGGAGCTTAAATATCTCTTGTCTTGTTGTTGAGGTAGATGCCAAAGTGATTGTGGATGTCATAAAAAATTTTGCGTATGTAAATCAGATTATATCTCCCATTTTGGACGATTGCAGGCAGTTGATGACCAATTTTCAGCAAGTTCAGCTAAAGCATTGTTACCGGCAGGCTAACCGATGTGCAGATCAAATGGCTAGATTAGGGGCTGCCCAAGAATTAGATTATGTTTTGTTTTCAAGTCCGCCTGTGGACTTAGCTATGGCCTTGGAGGATGATTGTAATGGGGTTGCTTTCAATAGAGTTTGTACTGAACCAGTTGTAATTGTTTGATTTTTATATGATATCGTCGTTCATCAAAAAAAAAAAAAAAAAAACTGCACCCTGCATATTTTTTCAATACATGTCGCGCTCTCTTAGGCTCCGTTTGGTAACAGTATTTAAATAACGAAAATTGTTGGTTAAACACTATAGCACATATTTTTATACATTTTTTTACCTATATGTATTTCTACAAAATTTAAACAACATTATTAGAAATATCCGGAGTGTTAGGGGTATTTGGTATATATGTTTTGTTGTTTGAAAAATGCATAAAAATACGTATGAATGAAAAAATATATAAAAATGCGTGTAATGTTATTTAAAAACTGAAAATGTGTGTTTGAATGGATTTACCAAACACCCCTCTTCGTTTGTTGCGGTCTACATTCTACGGTCTACTATGGCCCCTCGGTCTCACCGCCATGTGCCAAGTCTTCCACCGTGGTCTATCATATATATTAATATAATTCTATATAAAACGCAGGCTCTATTCTTTCTTTGAATTTGTTGTGGTCATTTGAGTTGACTTGACCTGTTCTCTTTATTACGCTTGGGATTTGTGTTTTTGTATAATGCCTCAGAACTCAGTAGGAGCTAAGCTATACACCAAAGTGTTCAAGCAACGAAATGGGTCGAGACCAATTCGATTCCAAAGCTAAAAGGACTGCTCATTTTCGATCATGCAACGTGTCCAGGTATATATTATAGGGTCACATATGATATATTGATGTCCATGCAGTTTTAATAGTTGTTATTTATATTAATGTCCTTTTTTGGTTTGTTAGTTACACCACTGAATTGCTGGAGATTCATGCTGATGATCCTAAGATGCATGTTTTATTTATCCCTGGAAATCCAGGCAAGTTTGGTTTTGTACTTTTGTGTATGCATGTACATGTGTGTTTTGTTGATTTAGTTTTGAGAACTAGGATTAGGGGCTGTTTGTTAATTGTTACTGTAGGTGTTGTTGCATTTTACAAGGACTTTGTGGAATCACTGTACGAGTTTCTTGAAGGCCGTGTATCTGTAACAGGCAAGACTTGATTGCTTCTTGTTCTCTTTAATTTAATTTTCTACTTTTAAGTTATATTTTGTGAGCTAACTGATTGCAATTTTAATTGGGTGGGTGTGTTAATCACCAGCTATTGGGCACACTTCTCACACGAAAAAGGTACTTAAACTTGGCTAATATATAAGATTAAGCAATGGCGGTTTTTAATTCTTTGCATTATCATTTACTTCTTGACCCTTCATTTGCTAATATGCTATATTCAGTAGTCAGTTGACCTCTTAGTTCTATACTTGTTTGTTACTCAACATAGGCTTTCAACTAAATATATAATCACGGATTCCGAGCATTACTGCTTTCAGAAAGTGTGACAATACAATAATATGTTAAAATTCTTAATTTTTCCTATAAATATGCAAAACTTCAACTTCTTATGCTCATCTCCTTATGTCTTTATATTGATTCTTCTGCTTTCTCTTACTGATATGACTCGTGCCTTTGCTAATACAGTGAAGTATTACTATATTCTGTAGATAGTAAAGAATCATTCACACCTATCTTGACTTAAGATGTCCTAACGCTAATAAAAGGTACATTAATTGGTGATATGCATAGAGTTAGAAATTAGACAATGCCCAAGGTAGTGGTCCATGTTCTTTCTTAACTTCCTGAATTACAATTTTTTTTTTTTTTTTTCTTTCAAGCAATTCTGGAAGTTTAGTAGTATGTAATTGTAAATAGTCACATAATTGAGTGAAAATGCCTCTATGACTGGACCATCAGCAAAAAAAAAAAAAAAAAAAACCTAAAGTGAGGTTTAACAGGTTAGAATCATCACGTACAAAACTTTATTTACAATAAAGTAAATACATAAAATATGTTTTAAACAAACCTTATTTAAGCAAAATGATCAAATTTAATAGACCCTCATTTATACTAATTTCCATCAAAGACCAAATTGTTAAACAATAATGTGCCCTTGATTCCACCCACTCCAGTCCACCACACTCATTTATTAATGTGTCATATACAAATCACCCACTTGCTATTACATTCATTTTATCAATATTTAGAATTCCCACAAAGAATCAAAATAGTGCAAATAGTGTGTATACAAATTGTAAGTGAGTTAAGAACATAGGCATATATATTATATTTTACTAACCTGACCATGTACATCCATATAATATTGTGGTCAGACGTAGCCTTACCAAATTAAGTCCATATTTTAATTGCCTTGTAGATTTTTCCACCCGTTGTTTCATAGTTGTATAGGTAATGTTTATGAATTTAAAGAATTCAAAACGTTTGTCATAAAAGTAGTTAACACATGACAATCAATTTTATGATTTAAAAAGCTTCAGCCTAAGCCTTTAAGTTTGTGGTAAAAAACAATTAAACCATGCTTTAAATCACTATATATGTGATTTTTTTTTTTTTTTTGAGAGGGATATATGAAATTAATTGTTAAATAAAAAGTAATTTACAAATCTCAAAAGTTGGCAAAAAAAAAAAAGAGAAGATAAATTACAAATTTGGTCCTTATCCTTTACACCATATTTCAATTTAGTCTCTAATCTTTCAATTGTTTCAATTTGGTCTTTAACCTTTTTAGTGTTGTGTCAATTTGGTAATTGTCATTATCTCTTGGATGAAAAAAGCTGATGTGTCAAACGATGATATTTAAATATTAATATTTATGCCAACTAGGATGCCATATATACTGCTAGATTAATTAAAAATAAAAGGAAAAAGAAAAACTCAAAAAATAAGGAAATTTAAGGTGTTTTGTACCCATCCAAGTTTTGGGTTTTAATGGGTATAGGGAAAGTAAATGCTTCCAAGGAACGTTGATTTTGAGCTCATAAGAAAACTTTTCTTTTTCAACTCTTCCTCACAGTGTTGAGAGATGGATGGTACCAAAATTCTTCCTTACAATGACAGCAGCGTTGAATCTTCAAAATCGTTGGCAATGGGTCAAAGATTTGATTTTTTTGGTGGAAGATTGGAAACCTTTCCTTTCTCTCTCTTCTTTGGTTGTCGTCATTTCGTTGGTTACATTGAAATTTAGATCTAAAATTTCAATGGCTATCTCCAAAAAAAAAAAAAAAAAAAAATTCAGTGGCGATCCAAAACCCAAATTAAATTTATTCACTTTTTAGTTTTTAGTTGACATTTAGTTGTAAAAAAATCTTGGAATTGGCCATGCAAAATATTTGTGATCTCACTGGGGTAGATGTAGTACACCATGCTAACCATCTACCTTTCCTTAAAATAGGATAATGGCTTTATTTCGCCCAACCAAATAGCATAATCTATGAGAAATTGAGGAGTAAACAAGATCGACTCCAAACAAGTAAGCAAAGTAACTTTCCTACTTGCAACTTCAGGGATTTTGGGGATGGAGATGAGGAGGAACAGATGGAGAACTGATTTTTGGGATTTTAGAACCTATTTAGTTTCCCCAAACTTATCTCACATGTAAATATTTTAATTTAGTTTCTATTCCTTGAAATGATGTGGCGGTACAGTAAGTAGATGATGTGGTATGAAAAATAATTTTTTATTATTTTATTTGACACATCAGTTTTTTCCATCTAAGAGATAACGGTAGAGACTAAATTGACGCGACACTAAAAGATCAAGGACCAAATTGACACAATTGAAAGGATAGAGACCAAATTGAAATATGATGCAAAGGATATGGACTAATTTTGTAATTTTACCCAAAAGAAAACTAATGAAAAGGATATGAAAAATAAATTAATTTGATCTTTCCACTTAAATGACCATTTGATCCATAATAATAATTTTATAAAATTTTTCCAACATGTTGTGGTCAAGGTTGGTGGCAAACTTGCTGAGCTCGGCTAATTGTTCTTGCCTTAGAGAAGATGACTATTAACATTCCAACTCATGAACTTTAAATAGCTATGGAAAATTATCAGATTGTATCAGTTCCTATGCCCCAAAAATCGTAGTTGTTTTTGCCTTTATTGGATCGCGTTAGCTATATCATACTGTGTTTAATAATGAAAGAAATAGCAAAATTCAAAATTTAAAACTTAGCCTATAGTAGTATTGCTAATTTTTGTCTAATACTCATGTACACAGTATTCTAGATATTCAAGAGGAGAAAATTCTAAAAAGAAAATCAATTTGTTGAAAAAAATTACATAATCCAAAATCTAAAACTACAAACCCAACTATTGTTCATGTACAAAATATTAAAGATAGATATTCAATAATCAAGAACCAATTAATTTTTCCATCCACACAACAATTAGCTTAAAGCTAGATACTGATGGAATTGAAAAGGAATTCAATTCTTTTAATTTTATCACTCTTAAAATCCCAAACAATTTCTCAAAAGCTAAACAATCCATAAAGTTATTTATCAACCAAACATGCCAACTAAGGTACAAAACACAAAAATTCTAGCCACAACACAATAGTCTACTTAATTTGATGTACTTTGAAGAATTTCAGTTTCATTTAAAAAATTAAGATAAAAAAATTTAAAAGTATTAGACCCCAAGTTCTATACAACCAAAACAATTTTTGATTCAAAATCTACTCTCTTTTCTCTTCCATTTTCACAATTTCAGGGTCACCAACCAGTCCAATTAAACAATAAACAAAAAATTATTAATATAAGAAAAAGGAAATCTAATATAACTGATGTGTATTGAACCATAAAAAGCAAATTATCAAGCACCACCCAAGAAAAACAAAATATTTATTCCCCTTCAAAAGTTTCTAAGAAAAAAATGGTTATCAATTGATTGGAAAGATCTTCAATAGAATAAATAGCTTCCAGTGATTGTGAGGCTTGATTGTTGACATCTGTCAATGAGCGGACAAACGGAATAGAGATAAAAAAAGAAATTTAGTTCATCATATAAAATGACAGGAAAAAGAGAACAATAACAATTTCTCTTTGGTGAAAATAAATAACACTCTTCCTATAAAACAAAGACCAAAATGAAAACATCACATTGAAGTTAATTATAAAATAGAAAAATAATCATGGCTTAAGTGGAGTTGTGGTGTGCTTTTATGTTATAACTCATTTCCCTTTCACTTGTGCGTGTGTTTGTTCCTCAATATATATATATATATATATTATAGCAAACATATTGAGAGTAACATTCTTGTAGCCTAGAGAAGGGAAACCATAAAGCAATTCATAACAAACATGATCAAATGTCAAACTCAAATCAATTTTGAAAAAGAAAAAATATATTTGAATAGTTTTGAGGCCCCAAAAACTCAAACTCATTCACCATGAAATCCCAAGATTGAATTACATTTTTTTTTTTTTCAAGTAATGAGATGGAAATAAATAAATAATAAGAATAATAAAAATAACAAAGCTGATTTTGAGTTCATACCTATAAGGACGCAATTTGAGTCCCTGACCCAAAGGATAAATGAATGTAGGCCAAAAAGCCCAATACAATGAATTTGTAGAGAGTGGGTTGGAAAACTGGACTTAAATGAGTTGGACAACAAGTAAAGTGGGTTCAGATGACAAGGAAAGGAAGATAAATTGATTTAGACTAAAGAAAATCGTCACTGGCACTGTCCGAGGAGATCGGTTCTTATATATTTCTCTCACGTTTGAATACCAATTCAATTCTTGATGTTAGAATTATGTGCCCTCAAAAGCAATACTATGCATTTTTATTTGATAATAAAATTTTATTTTCATATTCATAATTTTTATAGGTTTATTTCATTATTTAAATGTGGCATGTGATGTCACATCTGTAGAAAAATCATGTTAATGGTTAAGGAACCAAAGACAGTTAATAATGATTTTTCATAGATTATTAAATTGTTCTAGGTTGTGGATATTAATTGAATATTACCACTAAAGCCTACACTTGTTGTGCTGCTATATGATAGGATGATTTACTCCATCATTGAGGTAGTGACTTTAAGCAAACAAGTGGGTGTAATGTAACAAGTACATACACTGAATTGGATCCGATCAAGGACACCTTATGGAGTGATCACTGTTAATTAAAAGGTTGTCCTATCACAAATTTTCTATTGTCCTCAAACATGAGGGGTTTGTGTATATTTATTTATTATGCACATAACTTTGACAATGTCAACTGGTGATGCCAATTTTAAAGGCTATATACAGACACGTTGAGTTATGTGTGTAATGAGTAAAATATATAAATGCTCAACAATAAATCCACCAGTCTCTAAAAAAGAAAGTATATTCAGTTGATTTTCATATTGAAGTTGGACTCAAAACAAAACCGGCCAGTGACATTTTCCGAAAATGTTTTTTATATATATAATATTGTGTATATATATATTTAAAGAGTTTTTTCAAAAATATTTTGGAGTCCAATAGAAATTATGAAATCAAGAAATTAAGGGTTACATAAGCTAAGGACATGACAGTGATATTAATCCAGTCCTAGTAGCTTGTAGGAATATAGTATGGTGGAAGGACATAGATATAAAATTGTAAGTAATGGGACCTCATTTGTAATTCTCTAATCTTCAGGAGTCAATTGCAATGTGTTGATGGACATTATTGCAATATGTAGAAGTTCAGATATTTTCTTGATATGGTTGAGAAAAATTAAGGAATAATTTTGGAAAGAGTTTCAAGATAAGTCAATAACATTCAAAAAAATTATTGATGAATCCTACGGCTGAAGATTAGGATCCCAAGTCCAATCTCTCTCTAGGGTTTTAGAAGTCTTAAATATAAATAAGATTTTAAAATATCATATTAGTGGTTGGCCATCAGAACTACTAAGTGATACTGCAGTCTTCTGAAAACTCAAAAAGAAATAGAGAGAGAAACGTGAATACCTTGGGAGGCAACACGCTTGGGTTGCTAAGAGAGGTACGCAATTTATTCTATTTAGAATCCATGGTTGTGTGGTACAACGATCTTTAAATGACAATATAATTTTTTTTTTGTTTTATATTGCTTCTGCAAAAGTTTTCACTTGATTGCTACAATGTTTTTCTCTTAATTTCTTGATCCCCTCTTCTCAGAGTATCTCTTCCATTTTATACTATCTTCACCTTTCATCTCTACCTTCCACGAGCAGTTTAAATTGTTGGTATTGATTCTTGTCCCATTAGCACCTTTCTAAAGTCTTTAGGTAGTAGTTGTAAGGCTGAAAGATACTGTTCAAGTATCACTTCCTCATCAATGCGGCTAGAGAGTTAGCTGCAGAACATTTAATGTGGTGGTAGCAGCTTTCTCTTGAGATATTTCATGACTTTCCTCTATCCTGTTCCTTCCTAATACTTATCCTCATTCATGGAATGATCCAGAACGTTACTCTTAATGGCAGACTGCACCTTCTGACCTCGGCTTTGCTTAGCTGAGGAGAGATTCTTTTTCGCACCACCCTTCTGGATGACTTTAATTGGATTTCACATCTTCACTTACTAACACGGATCCTTATGAAAGGGTTTACCCATCCTCGGACTGTTTAACGTCCTCAGATTGGGCCTCAGGCCCAATATATACATAAGTATGGGCTCCTCGGCTTATCACCCCTACAGTAGCCCCTCGAGATTCTTCTTTCTAGCTCCTCAAGAAGAAATAAGGATTTCGATGTAATGATAGTTCCTCCGCACCCATTTTACATCACCTCTAATGGTACAAATGCCCTCTTTAACTACTCAAGACCCATTCCTGACGCTTCAGCATTCGAGACTCGTCCTCATTAAATTTTTACGACTTTATAGTTTTCCACGTTCTACGGTGCAATGCGAATCCAACGGCTGAGGATTTGGCTAGAACCTAGGCGGGAATTTTCCCGCTCGTAACTTTCTTTTTGATATAAATACTGCTTGAATTAATTACTCATCTCACTTTAGTATTCATTTCACTTTAGCGCACATACATTGAACTTGCAAACTTCTCCAACTCACTCGTGCCTTTACAAATACCAAAAGCCTGTCCGAGGATACTTTTCTTCTTTCTGTAAGTTTTCATAAACCTTTTGACTTTATTTTTCCATATACTTTTCTTTTCTTTGTGTCTTTTCCTCTTCGGTTCTTCTTCCTTCTCATTATCTTCTTAGTACCTCCAATTCTCTCTTAGGAATGGGTAGATTCGCCCATTTGGTAGACTCCAAGGAGGGAGTGGAGAGTTTTAGAGCTCTGTATAGGATTCCTCCAAGAGCGTCCATTAGGTATTATAAGGAAGGAGAATGGCATAAGAAAATGCAAGAGGGAGAAGTGGTAATCCTAATAATTTCCTTCATAGAGAGTGGGATGAGAATTCCTATGGACATCGTAACTAGGGACTACCTTAAGGCTCATAGGTTAGCTCCCACCTAGTATGCCCCAAACATGTTTAGGATTATAGGGAGTGTAGACGTCCTTAATGAAAAGATGGGCTTAGGGCTTACCCATCATGATATCAACTGGGTTTACAACCTTCACTGCTTAAAAAGGCATGGGTATTACCTAAATTCTAAGTACCCCGAGGTTAATCTCATCCAAGGTTTCCCTAAATCTAACAAAAACCTAAATAAGGATTTCTTGATCGTGTCAGGGAAATGGCATGATAACCTCCCTTACCCAACGAGAGAGGGGCAACCAGGTGGGGTTTTAGACTTAGGATGATTATTTTAAAGTTACCCCCTTTCTCTTTTTCTTTTGCTTTTGCTTGTACATGAAATTTCCTTTGATTTGCATCATTCTTTGCTAATGATATTTTTTTGTTTTTCCTAATGGTTTTGCAGATAGGAACACTACTATTCCCAACTTCAATCTTGTGAACCAGCTAAGCTTGGATAAGATCTTGAAGGCCGAGGTGTTTGTCCACACAGACAGCCAACTTAGGGCAGCCTATTTAATATTAAACTACATCCCTATCTCCAAGAGTTTCCAGGCACCAAAGTGTGTCATCAAAGCCAAGGATCCTCGTTTGCAGTGGATCAACGTTGCTGCTCCAAGTTTTCTCATCATCGGTCCCGTTCCAGAAGGCATGCTCACCACCAAGCCTATCCCCGAGGGCATACCTAAGGTAGCACTACCCTTCTAACATGCTGCTGATGAGGAGATAACCCCATCCCAGCCCACGATCCAAGAAGGAGAAGAGGTTGTTGAAGTTTCAGATTTGGAAGACGATTTTGAAGTCTTTAATCAGCCTCTATCTCCAGAAGTCACAACTGGTGACCTTGACCATTTATCCCCAACCCAATCCAGCCATCACCGAGGATCTACTCCTATACCATACAATATGGGGATCCAACACAAGCCAAGGTCCACCCTACAAGAACTGTTGGAGTCTCAGCCTGGGGGGAATGCACCTAGGAAGGCCGCCCAAACCAGGCTTCCCACTCCTCAACTTGCCCAGCCTCTCGACTCGAACTTGCTGACCTAAAAATGAAAAGAGAGTAGAAATGTAAAGAGATAGTGGAAGGAGGAAAAACTCATCCTTCCCAAGAAAATGAGGCCTAAAGAGGGGCATATAAGCTAGGGTGGGGCAAAGGGTGCCAACCAAAGGAATGATTCTCAGGTTGCACCTCCATCCTGGACCCCCGCCCCAATGCTGGATAGGGCTCCTCTGCCCTCCAATGCCTCTATTAGGGACTTCCAAGGAGGGAAGGCCGGCTATGTGGCCAATGCGGTGGAACAGGCACTGCTACTCCCTGAAGATAAAGCCAATCTAAGGTCCCTGATAAGGCACGAGGTCTTCCTTAGTCTGAAAAGAGACCTCGGATTGGTAAGTCTTTTAATTCACTCTATTTTCTTCTTTTTTCTTTTCTTTTTACAAGTTTCCTCCCCTTTCTTCCTTATACTATTTCTCTTTATTGACCTTTACTGTGTTTCTTTCCTTGGCAGGCCATTCAAGCTACATTCCAGACAGAGGAGATAACAAATTACTACCACCACCAAATGAAAGAAGAAGAAGGGAGGCGCAATGCCACTGTGGAGGCCTTCAACCTGGCCGAAAAAAGAATAAATGAGATGAAGAATAAATTGTCCGAGGTAGAGGGGGACAAAAAGAATGCTAAGGTTACCTTGGACAACACTGAAAGGCAAGCTGAAGGCCAACGGGTACTCCTTCGCAATGCTGAGGATCAGCTGGCCACCGCCAAAGGACAAATCACCACCTTAAAGAAAAAAATTGGAAGAAACCGAGAAGGTAAGGGACCAAGCCGAGCAAGAAGGCTATGACGTAGGGGTAGTAGAGGCTGAGGAGGCCCTCAGGGCTGAGGTTTCGGGGGTATGTAGAAACATTGCCTCCAAGTGTGGAATGAGGCCCTTAACCAAGCTAGGGTTGAGGCCACTTCTGCACTTAGGAGAGCAGAAAGTGTGTACTACCCTCCTGTCAGGGAGATAAACACATTGGGGAACTTCCTTAAGTAATTAATATAACATATAGAGACACACTTAACCTAAAAGGCCTAAGCTCCAATGAGTTTATCTCTCCAACAAATGGTATTAGAGCCCATAATGGTGTGCGGCAAAGGTGGTGAGGTATTCATGGTCCCTATCCAGCGGGAACAAAAAAAGCTTAAATGGCCCACACACAAAGATCTTGGAGGGAAAAAAAAATCCGAACGAATGAATATTGCTAATGGTGTGATGCGAGGTTCCAATGGACATGGACGTGCGGGGTTCCCATGACGCGTTAATGAAGTGAAAAGCTCATTAGGCAAGAGAGAGTGAGTAAGACTTGTTCATGGCCTACAGAGAGGTCTTGAAGCCCATAGAGAGCAGACTCACACACACATGAAAGGAAAATTGTTAGGTTACACGTAAGTGAAGTCCCATAGTGAATAAAGATAAGAAGAATAAATTGTTAATATAACATAATTGAGCACTCTAACAGTAACTTTTTCTTTTTTTCTTTTTTTCAGAATCATCTAATAGTATGTCTTATATATGATTGTATCACTGCAAAGTTACGTGATCAACCTAGTAACAAGTAGCAACTATCGAATTCATTCCACATGAACATATCAATATCAATATTAATATTTCTTTTTCTTTTCTGTTTTTCTGAAAATCATATTAAGTTGTTCACCTCTTCAATATTCCATTTAAACACTTCGTCGTCTTATATAACTTATACCTGTTTGTGTAATTATAAATGGAGATTTTAAACTAAGGGGAAGGGGGTGATACAAGCCAAAGGAAACAAATCTTCTGTCAAATGATCCAGTAGTTCTGCTAGCAGGTTTAGATTTTCCTGTTTAATGAATTAATTAAGCAAATACTACTAGTTGTCACCATACTATAAAAATGTGATTTAAGTCATTCCAAATGTCATCTAAACATAATGGGATTATCAATACCATCTATTCTCCAATCATCACTAAATAGTTATATACGAAATAGAACTACTACAATCTGAAATGGTAGCAAGATATGAGTCCAAAGTTACTGCCTTGAATGCAATAATTGATTCTTCATCAAGCTTGCTACGTACTTTGCAACACATGATGCACCAGCCTCAGTGCATGAGAAAGCATGTTTATGGCCCCTTTCAATTGATAGAGCAATGCCTGGGACCTGCTTGGAAATCTGTGAATGCAAAATATAGGTGTAAGTGAGGACAGTCGGACTAAAGAATGCCAAAGTTATGGGGGAAAATAGAGAATATAATTTCTAGACAACCTCAACATCATGAAGCAGATTCACAATGATAGAAGTTTTCACTGTAGCAGTTATCACCATTACTATAAGTATTGTTGCAGCATTCTTCATCAACATCATTTCACTCAGCCACATTTAAAATATTTTAATTGGTAAGTTATACACACACCCAGTGGGTTTTCAACTAGAGTTCATCAGTAAGGGGAGGAGGAGCCATTTGAGCTAGAGTTCATTGGCACTCAGCCACAAATGCTTTATCCCTTAAATTACAAAAGTAACTAGTCCCCACTTGTTTAATTATCTTAAACCCACTCTATCTAACATTAGATGGTTGTAAAAATTTCTGAATAATTAAACTATAGGATACCTATGCCGCTTTGAAAATTCAGGGGTCAAGTATTGTTTCAAATGTTAGGGGTAATTTAAACATGAATTAAGAAAAATGGAGTGTCTGAAGATTTACCTATATAGTTTTGAGGGATAGGAGGAAGAAAGAAGAATCCGAGCAGGAGATAGGCAATATTTAGAGGGTTGTGGTTAAGCATGCCTTCCAAGATACAAACTAAAACATGTGCTTGTCCCGTGCATATATTGCACATACTTAACACATATCCCTTTGAAGCCTTTCAAGAAAATAGTAAACCCCCTTTTCACACATAAATAGACAACAAACATGTTTAAACATACAGCATCCATCGCACACCTCTTCAAACATTTGAAGTGGACCCCAGTGATCATCACCACCAAACAAAAATGCAAGTTTCTCCTTCTTTTCTCTCATAAACGCCCAATCTGGTGTTGCTGTAAGCTACCATAAATTGCATTTAGTCAGCACAAGTTTGCGAATATAGTTTACTACTCCTATATGAGCAATGCTACAATTGAATCTTTTGTTGGATTAAAAGGTAATCAATGCATATTTACTTAATTGTAACAAACATTTAAAAATAAATTATAACGTGTGGAGTAAGGACACCTCTAACATAAAACCCATATGCAAATATGATCAACTTAAGTAATAAGCTAAGAAAATCCCCCCTCCCTCCCCCACCCACCCTCNGATGTTTATGTGAAGGATGGGATCGTTGTTGCTGTGAAGCCTAATATCAAGGTACTATTTTCCTTTTTTTTTTTTTTAAATTGTTGTATGTAATCTTCTTAACTAGTTAAAAGGGCTCTGCCCTGGAATATCAAGGTAATATCAAGGTACTTTTTTAAATTGCTTTGCCCTAGAATAGAAGGGGTAAGTTGCATCAGTAACTAGTCTTCTAACCTTGAAAGGCATATTTAATTTCCAGTTTGAGTTCCAAAGATTATGCCTAAGAGGGATTGATGAACCATTCCAACTAACCAAGTTGAATATGTTAATACAAATCATCTACTTGCCATATTACTGTTTCCCAAAAAAAAAAAACTATATATACATGCCATAATACTTCTCCAGCCCATGTTGCATTGGTTGCTACCTTACAAAGTTACAAACTTACAATTGAACAGTGACGGTCACTACTAGCCAGTAATGAATTTGTGATGTGTTGTAGGTGCCAAAACTGTTAGCTCCCATGGTTTGGTTAAAAAAGAGTTTTAGTTTTTCTCAGTCCCAATCTGCCCTGATATTTTGGCAGAGAAAAAGGTTATCCTAGAGTGTCTGCTAGATGTTTGCTATAGCTGAAGTTTTTGGTGGGAATTATGGAGAACCCTCTGATGTAGATGATAAGGAAGACATATAGTTTAAGGCTAGTGAGGGATTGAAAGATGAATCCAAAGGTAAGAAGGATCTTCAAATGGCTTACAATTAGCTGATGAGGATTGTTCTTATTATGCTAAGGCAGCTAAGGTAGCCCTTAAGAAGTTGAATAAGTCTGAAACTGATCTTGTGGCGAGGAAGGGTATAAAGAAGCTAAAGGAAAAAAAAGTGTTTTGCTGCACTCATAGTTAAATTTTCATAGTTAAAGGAAAGAAGCTAAACTGATCTTGTCATAGTTAAATTTTCACAATGAAATTCTCTATGTAGCTCAAGGAAAAAAAAGTGTTTTTGCTGCACTAATTACTTTTACAGATTGACAAGTACAGATTAGGCATAAGTTGATAAGTTATCCTTGTGGCTTATGCTGAAGCTATTAAAAGTATTATAACAAATTAGACTGCTAATTAGGCAATCATAATGATTGCTCATTATTATTAGAGTAAGACACTATGAATTTATTTTTGTTGTTGCTGGAATTTGAACCCAACCACCCAAGTCACTTGTTTGACGACAAGAGATTTTTTAGTTTTTCTTTGAGATGTTAGACTTTTCTAGTTAGCTAATTGAAACATGCAAGAATCATTGAATTTTGATAATACTCTTTTTGATGGCAGCCAGCTTCTTCATAGCATAGCCAACTTAAAAAAAAAAAAAAAAAAAAAAAACAAACAAAACAAAACAAAAAACAAAGAAGGGCCATCAGCCCTGACACTCAACTCCAACTCCTCTTCGACACTAGAGCAGAACAAAAGGCTTGAAAAAGCACTAGCATTGTATGATAAAGAGACCCTTGACCGGTGGCAGAATGTAGCCAAGGTTGTGGGTGGGAATAAAATAGCTGAGGAAGTGAAAAGGCACATGAAATCCTTTTAGAGGATCTTAGGCATATTGAGTCTGGTCTTGTTCCTATTCCCAATTACAGCAATAATAGAGATCACTGCCTGAAAATGACATATGGACACAAAGCAATGAAACTACATAAATCATTGTAGTTCAAGGACTGGAATTCAATGACAGTTTCCATTGCCCAGTCATTCAACAAAGTCGGGCAATACTCTGTTACTTGGAAAGTGCATTTTTATCAAAGTGCAAAACTCTTCTTCATTTGAAGCACAAAATGAAGAACACCACAATTGAAAATCAAATAAAGAGAGGGCATTCACAATTCTAACATCTTTGTTGAGAATATTTGGGATCACAGTATCTGTAAAAAAATAAAATTAAATGAAACACCTGAAACAAGAACAACTTTAGACAAAAACTCCCCCATATTAGCAAAATATTAATACTCAGACGTGTTTATGCACCAACGAATCATTAATGGATGACCAACAAGTACACACTAATCCCTCTGGTCATGTGTAGGAGAGTGGTGAGACAATGGATAACTGAAACTACAGGATGCATCATTTTTGTCAAAGGAAACAGAGAGATTTAAAGAAACATTACATTTTTTGAGCAACCATTGTCAGCCTGTGAACACTTTCAATGGTTAATTGAAACTTGGAAAACTGTGGGCACTGCAAAAAACAAAACCAATGGATATTATCACTGGGAAAAAAAATTAAAAAAAAAAAAAAAACGAGCAACATTTATGGAATTTTAAAAATCGATTGGAAAGGGGAAAAAATACCTTAAGTACTGGGTAATATGACATCCATTTGCAGATAAAACCAAAAATAGAAAAATCGAACAATTTATATCCCATATATTTATGGAAAGAGAGGAGTCATGGGTCGGAGCTCGAGGGACGGTGGGGAAGAGGGTGAAATGGGTTTCTGGAAGGAAGAGAAGACACCGACGTCAGACTGGGGTTGTCTTCCAAAAGATGGATTTCTCACCTGGGCTTTTTGCCGGCGTCAGACTGATGTAGGTCTTCCTTCATCAATCTCTGGTGGGCATGGAACTCTCCGAAGGCACAAGCTTAGTTAGGGTACAGTGAGGAGTGGAAAAAAAAAATCAGAGTAAAATTTTGGTATTTATTTGCTACAGTACTTTCAGCTGAGCTACAATGCTTTTAGCCAAATTAATCACCCACGGTTTTACAACTGATTTGCTACAGTATTTTAATTTTTCAGTTTTCAGTTTCAGCAACAATAAGTTCAATCCAAACGGACCCATTATATTATTTTATATTGCATTATTGCATCTTCTAATGCCAGTAATTTGGACTGTATAATTAGCATTCAATTATCACCGCTACTAACCACTCCTACAGAACTCAAGACTCAAAACTTAGGGCCAAAATGGGCAAATGCCCTTTTTGCGCAAAATATACAGCGTTTTGCCCAATTTCAAACTAATTAGGAAAATACCCCTCTTTTGAAACTTGATTTTTGGACAATTAAGTTATAACAAATTGAAAATTAAAAAAAAAAAAAAATTTACTAGAACTCGAGCTCCATGAGCTCGAGTTCCATGTAATTTTTTAAAGCCCTATAGTGGCGTTTTAAAACATGCAATTTTTTTTTTTTTTTTAAAAGTTTGATCACTCCATAGGGGGCCCTAGGAAGCCCTACAGTGGTGTTTTAAAACATGCAAGTTTTTTTTTTTTTTTTAAGTTTGATCTCTCCATAGGAAGCACTATAGTGGCATTTTAAAACATGCAAGTTTTTTTTTAAGTTTGATCGCTCCAGAAGGAGCCCTATAGTGGCGTTTTAAATCTCTATAGTAGTGTTTTTTATGGAACTCGAGCTCCATGAAAATTTTATTTATTTATTTATTTATTTTAAAGTTTTACCTATAGCTGGGTTTCATGGAGGCCTATAGTCGTGTTTTTTATGGAACTCGAGTTCCATGTAATTTTTTATTTATTTTATTTTATTTTTTTTAAGTTTGATCGCCCCATACTCGATTTTCTACAGATCGAGTTTTACATTGAAACTTGATTTTGAGAAAATCAAGTTACAAAAGAGGGACATTTTCCTAATTAGTTTAAGAAATGGGGACATAATGCTATATATTTTGCGCAAAAAGGGCATTGGCCCATTTTGGCCCAAAACTTAGTCTTAAATATTCAATGCATGTTATTCCTCAATCACGACATATCGTGATGAACAACATCCAGATTAAAATCTCATACTATCTTCGATCATGTGCCCCATATTTTCTTCCTTCCTTGTCCAAAACTTCCAATTACAGTTGTAATCTTTATAATTTCAATTACACTCAAGGAACACATACAATATCCTTCTCATGATTTAATGCTATCTTGCTAATTTCAATTTCATCCAATGCCTTCGTTTTTCATAGGACCATGTATAATTAATAGCCTGTTTGAAAGTTTAGAGAGGGAGGAGAGTAGAGAAGAATGGTTATCATCTAACTTGTTTGGATGTTTTTAAAATTAATAAGGGAGAAATAAGTAATTAGTCATTCCCCTTGTTTGAATGTTTTAAAATTAAGAGGAAAATGAGAAAAAATTATTTAAATAGACAAATTTACCATTTTTTGAAAATAGACTTGTAACATTGATCTACGATTACTTTATTAGATTAAATAATTATTTAATCAATATTCTCATCCCATCAAATACCACAAAACTACTATTAACTATTATAAAATATTTTTATTACCTAAAAAAAAATTATAATAAAAAAACAAAAACCTCCTTCAATTTCCTCAACTTTCCCGAGAAACAAACAATTCCCACAGTTTCTCACTCCCCAAACATCCATGGCAGCAACCACCTTCAACCCCAAAACCCAAACCTAACATCCCCAAGACCACCGATTCAAATGCTGACTCCGATCACGATGGCTTCATTTCCTTGAGCGAGTTCGCCACCATCTATCACTCCAGCTCCGAAGATGGCAGAGCCTCCGAGCTCCTCAACGTGTTCAAGCTCTACGATTAAGATCAGAACGGCCTCATCTCTGCCTCTAAGCTCCACCTCGTTCTTAACTACTTGGGCATGAAATGCTCCGTTGAAGATTGCGACCGGATGATCCGATCTATCGATTCTGATGGCGATGAAAATGTCAACTTCGAGGAGTTCCAGAAGATGATGACCACCGCCGCTTTAGGTTTTCATTTTCTCTTTTTTGATCCATTTTCCTCTTAATTTGTTAGAGTCATGTGAGTCACTTTAAGAAAGTTTTGATTACGATCCTCATCGTTGTCGGGATAGTTCTCTGGAATCAGAGGGGAAGAGTCGCCGTCGCGCTTCATCAGCGACGAAGTGGCTCGAGGCCTGATCGAGCTTAAGTGCCTGAGCTCAATCCCTATCGCCGCGAACGACGTGGACCTGGTGACATCGACACTCGGCGGCGTCTAATTTCTTGTGCTTTTATTCAGGTTATAGCTGTGAGATTCTGAGAAAAATTTTGTGGCTTCAATTTCTGTTTGGGTGCTCTGAAAATGGAGGAAAAGGGAAAGGAATTGAAATTTGAGTATTGTGCATTTTGTTTGTCGTTTTGTTTGTTAGGAAATAAAACTTTATGGTTACACTTTTTGAAAGAGAAAAGTGTTTGTTTTTGGTGGCTTTTCCGGTTCTGAATTTCTAAAAATTTAGCATTAAATTATTTATTTTCTCATAATACAAACATAGATTATATAATCGAATTGTAATTTTGTTAATTTAAAAAGGATAAATTGGAGAATTCATTTGGTCAATAATTTATCTACTCTAATCTCTTTTTCCAAATCTCTCCAATTTGAGAAATAAAAAATAAAAAATTAGAAGTAGTTGAAACTCTTCCAAACCTCTCTCTCTCTCTCTTTTTCTTTAAAAGACTTCCAAACAAATAATTAAATTATTCTCACTCTCTTTACTCTATTCTCTTTTTTAAACTTCCAAACAGGCCATACACTTGGGCCAAATTTCAAGTAAATGAACGTGTAGATCAACAACAAAGTTGATGAATATCAACTAGAACGAAAACCAAAATACAAAAGAAATATAAAGAAACTGGAATTCTAAAACAGAAACAATAAATTATCAAAATAGTTACTGAATATAAGATTAGCCAGTGATATCAATATCTCGATCACCAGTGGAGGGTGGAGGGGTGTGCTTGGGCTTTGGGATGGCCTCAACAGGCCCATCACTCAGGGTTTCACTGGCTGGTGGCTTTACTGGTTTCTTTGGTTGGCCTGGCTCAGTACCATACATTCCTCCACCATAAGCATCATGCGTCACTGCTTTCATTGGCGTTATGTTTGGCGCTTGCTTCTGCTTCTCAACGTCCTCCTCCTCCTTATCTCTCTCCTTTTCCTTTTCTTTTTCCATTTCCATTGTTTTACTTTTTCAGTTTCTGTGTGAATTGAATTGTGTTCCACTTGCAAATTTTTAGGATATGAATGTGGACCATGTATGGTAGCTATATATAGCTAGGTATATGTACTAGTTCAATGTTGAGAAGTGAATGACACGTGGTGTTATGTTCGTTTTTGTGTGGCAATTTGAACTGCTGACACTTGTGGGGGTGATACATGGCATCCCAGGTTTTAAGTTGTGTTACTTGGGTTGGTTGAGTATCTTTCTAAAAGCATGATTAGGCAATCTAAAAGCCCACCGTCCAAATATTGTATTTTGTGTATCTAAAAGCCCACACGTAGTATTATCTTTCTCGAATTAAAAAAAGAAAAAGAAAAAAATCCATTGACATACCTGATGTTTCCCTAAAGTCGACTTACTCTCTAGACATTGTTAGGTTAATTAGTGATTTTTCCCAATTGTGTTAGAGACTAAGTTAGCTTTATAGACCAAATTGATTAATTTTAAAAAGCCTTAGACCTAATTGGCATTAATTTAAATCTCAAGGTATGTTTGTATCGTTTAGCTCAAAAAAAAAAAAAAAAAAAAAAAAAACTCAAGGTATGACCATTTTTAGGTGTAGAAATAGATATTAATTAAATAAATAGGCCCCTATTAGATCGGGGGGAAGTCATTACATCCTATTCCAATAGGGATTTAGGTTTTAGGATAGGATTATGATAAGTTAGCTTAATGTGATTTACAGTCTTTACTTAATTACAACCCAATTTAGTAAGAAAATTCGTTGTTGTAGCTAACTTAACTGGTAAAGGTCTTTTGTTGTTAAATAAGAAATTTGAAATTCAATCCCTGTTACATTAAAAAACTAATTGGTATCTTAGCCTATTGATAAAAAACAATTATCATTAAGGGATATCATAGATATAAAATACAATTGTATCTATAAAGTTTTCCTCAAAAAAAAAAAGTTAGGAACATGACAAGAACAAGCAATGGACACAACTTCCATAGCATCTACATCAACCAACAGTTTAGCAATGCCTACTTTTCTAACAATGAGAATCCCATTGCGTAGAGCCCAGATCTTCTTAAAAAGGCTAGAAGGAAAACCAATTGTCCGATGAAACCCCTAACCCATCCCCCTTCTGAGTTGCAAATGAGGGCCACCAGGCCCACCACCACCCGCAAAGCCAGAGGAGAGAAGAGTGACCTATTCCCTTTCTAGAGTTACACTTGGGGTCATTCATGCCACTTTGCTATATATGGCCCCATTTGTGCTTTTGATCTTTTGCTTTATATCATACATAAAAAAAGTGATATACTATTAATAGGGTGCGACTTTCAATTGGACACCATTCTTCTCTCTCTCTCCAAAAAGAAAAAGAAAAAAGAAATCCTATATGTGTTGACTAAATTTTCCAAACAATTGTTTATTTAATTATTTTCAGATGTTTGGTTGCGATTATGTGCAAATGCATTAGAAAACATTTGTTTAGTTCGTAAAATATTTTCAAGATGCTAAAACAACACCATCATTCTGAATTTCAACAAAAACCCAAATCATCAAAAATCACAATAACTAAACACTATAATCAATCATTACAAACAAATTTATTCATTTCAAATCAATCCAAAACCATTCACACAAAAAAAGGACAACATTAGTTTTATAGATATATTAAATATCAAGATTTATTACATATATGACAAATTTGAAACAACAAAAATAGTAATATAAACGAGTCAAAGAAAAATATCAAGAACAACAAGCAAGTTTTTATGTTTGAGAGAGAGAGAGAGAGAGAGGTTAGGGTTTCATAATTTAGAACTTTAGATCAACAAGATTAGGTCTCACGGTGGAGAGGGAGGTGAGAGCTAGAGAAGAATCTTGAATAATAGTGTTAGTGAGTGGTGGTGCGACGTTTAGATGGAGGAGAGATGGGTTTCAGTCCTCTATAGCTTGAGTAGGTTTGTCTTTAACTCTTTGTAGCTCGAGTGGTAAGGCATAAATTGTTTTATGCCTTTTAAGGGGTGTAAAACAATTTACGCCCCATGAGGCCTTATTTTCCGGTCAAATTGAGAATTTTTAGTTTGACCACACCAAATTCAATCCGGCCCAACACCTAAAAGTGGAGAAACTAGTTTCAATCAAAATAAACACAACCTCAAGCTCATTCCTTTATTTATATTGTGACATGTTGTTTTAATGGAAAACAGTTTTTGCATTTCCAAATATTTGGTACAGTAGAAAACGCAAGTCAACAAAAAAAGTTTTTAATGATCAATAGAAAACAACCTCAACAAAGTAAAAAACATTAAACATTTTATTTTGTCAACAGAAAACAAATTCAATAGAGAAAAAACATTTTTCAACCTTTTAAGAGCGAAAACATTTTTCAGAATGTTATAATATATTATTGCGAATAAGCTTCACACCACCAAATATCTCCAAAATAGTAATGTTTCTCTCTTATTCTCTTTTTCTTTTAATGTATTGCTGTTATCGAATAATCCATGCACTCTGAACATCCTAAGCAACCAGTCTCAATTTGGAATCCTGAGGCACGCAGTGAATCTGTTTCCTGGACTCATCCCTGATATGGTTTGATGCTCACTGTACCCCCAATCTGATTATGAATATTCTAATCTAGAATTGTAGAGGGGCGATGAAGCCCACTTTTAAGTAAACTGTTTTGGACTTGGTGGAATGACATAATCCTGTAATCACAAAAACTAGGATTGATGGTAATAGAGCTAATGACATTGTTAGAAGGCTGCCGTTTGATGGGGCTTACTCCACAGAGACCACTGGACATGCAGGTGGCATCTGGCTCCTTTGGCACTCTGACATTGTTTCCATGGATTTTCTTTCTGCAACGGAGTAAGAAATACATGCTATTGTCCAGGTTAGTCCCCAATCTCAGCCTTGGCTTTTAAGTGCAATTTATGGTAGTCCTCGTTTTAGAGAAAGATGCATTCTGTGGGAAAATTTAAAAATGCTATCAACTAGACATAACCTCCACTAGGCTGCTATGGGGGACTTTAATGATGTCACTTGTGAGGAAGAGAAATTCGGGGGGAATGGAATTTGTACAAGGAGGGATACAAAGTATACTGGATGTATGGATTACTGCAACCTTATTGATCTGGGATTTTCAGGAACAAAGTATACCTGGACTAATAAAAGGGATATCAATGATTTAATTCAGCAAAGACTGGATAGAGTTTGGGCCAACACGGGTTGGAAGGCAACATTTCCTGAAGTGATGGTGAAGCACTTAGCTAGAATTAATTCTGATCATTGTCCCTTGCTTCTTTCATTGGAGTTTCCTCCTTTCAGAAATGGTGTTAGACCTTTCCAATTTCAACCCATTTGGCTTAGCCATGAAGGGTTCCCTAGTGTTGTTAGGGAGGCGTGGGAAGGTAACAACCACAGTGTGTGTAATGCCATTTATGAATTTACCAATAAAGCTAACGTTTGGAACAGGGAAGATTTTGGTAACATTTTTTGGAAAAAGAAGAATCTCATTGCAAGAATTCTGGGACCTGAGAAAGCCTTAGCCAGAAATCCCTCCCAAAGATTGATTCACCTTCATAATTTCCTTTCGGATGAGCTTGAGAAAATTCTAGCTTTAGAGGAGGAGCTTTGGAGCATGAAAGCTAGAATGAATTCGCTTATACAAGGGGAAAGAAATACCACTTTTTTTCCATATCTTAACTCTTAAGCGTAGAAGCCAGAACAAAATTGTGCGTATACAAATTACTGATGGAATTTAGGAAGAGGATGTGGATAGGGTAAAGGAAATTTCCCTAAAAGGTTTTGCAAAATTGTATAGAACTGAGCAAATCTCAAGCCCCAGAATTCCTGTTAATCTTTTTGTTTGGGTTAATCGTTTGCCTGAATTTGAGGCAGTCAACCTTACCCTTGCTCCCACGGATGCTAAAATCCTTTTTGCTCTAAATTCCATAAAAGCTTTTAAAGCCCTTGGCCCTGACGGGCTACACGCGGGGTTCTTTCAGAGATTTTGGAAGGTGGTAGGTGAGTCTGTGAAGCATGAAGTCAAGCAAATTTTCAGTCTGAAAAGAATTCCTCCTCATTTGAACAAAACAATAATTGCACTCATCCCAAAGCAATTAGGACCTGAAACAATTAATCATTTCCAGCACATTAGCCTGTGCAATACCATTTATAAGATTGTTTCAAAGATTTTGGTGCTTAGGATGAAACAACTAATGCCAACCCTTGTTTCTCCCATGCAAACAACATTTGTTTCAGGGAGAAGATGAACAGATAATGTCTTTGTGGCTCAAGAACTTATGTATACTTTAGAAAAGAAGAAAGGGAAGGCTGGCTTTATGGTTATAAAATTAGATCTCGAGAAAACATATGATAGATTGGAATGGCGCTTTGTGAGAAGCATTATATTCAACCTTGGGTTTCATGATGACATGGTGGAGCTAGTTATGAGTTGCATTTCCTCCAGTTCTGCAACTTTGTTGTTTAATGGGAGCCAGCTAGAGACGTTTAACCCCTCTAGGGGGTTGAGACAAGGCGACCCCATATCACCTTATATCTTCATACTTTGTATGGAATTCCTAAGCTCCCTCATAAATAAGAAATGTGAAGATAGTAGTTGGGTAAAAGTGAAGGCTTCCCGTGGTGGACCTAGATTTTCTCATTCCTTTTTTGCTGATGACTTGCTCCTATATGCCAAATCAGACTGTGGCAATTGTGAGGAAATAGTTGATGTGTTGGAGGAATTTTGTGTGCTCACGGGGCAGAAGATTAGCAAGGCTAAATCTAAAGTGTTTTTTCCCCAAATACTCCTAAAGAAACAAAAGAAGAAATAGTGCAGCTGTTGGGGATTAATGAAACTTCTAATCTAGGAAAATATTTGGGCTTCCCTATTTTGCATAAAGGGAGACGCCAAAATGACTTCCAATTTGTGGTTGAAAGAGTTCAAGCAAAGTTGGCGGGATGGAAAACCAAATGTCTCTCTCCTATTGGCCGGCTTGTGCTTATTAAGGCAACTATGACTACTATGCCAAAATATACTATGCAATATTATAAGATCCCAGTTAGAATCTGTGATGAAGTGGACAAGCTTGTGAGGAATTTTCTCTGGGGGTCTACGGTAGAGAGGAAGTAGATGCATATGGTTGAATGGAGTCAAGTCAAGATGCCTCAAGATCTTGGTGGACTGGGTATTTTCCAAATGAAAGCGAGGAATGCTGCTTTATTGGCAAAACTATGTTGGAGAATTGCTTCAAGCCCAAACTGCCCTTGGGCACAAATGCTAATAAGCAAATATTTAACTGCCACGAGACTAAGAGAAGGAGGTAGAAATCTCCTTGCTTCAAAAATTTGGGTTGCTTGCAAAGAAGGGGGAATTATCTTCAATAAAGGTTTGAAATGGGCAATAGCCAATGTAGAATAGGTGGGCTTATGGGATGATTTTTGGCTCCCTTTAGGTCCCTTAAGGAAGCAGATTGAGGGACCCCTTGCTGAGGGAGAAAATAATATGTTAGTGAAGATTAGGAATGGCAATGGGTCGAGTTCAGGCCGGGTTTTTCCATACTTGGACCTGACCCGCAGGCCAAGACCCGCGGCCCGAACTCGGCCTATTTATTAAACGGGTTTTTTTTTTGGGGCCCGGATCCGCCCCTAAAAAAAAAAAAAAAAAATCCTACTAAAACATAAAAGAACAGACCAAATTCAACTCTTTCTGTCTCCAAATTCCTCAACTTCAGAATTAAAAGAACATAAAAAAACTCCTACTACCCAATTCAATTTTCCCTCTTTAGAACACTCACAAACCAAATCCAAGCCTCTTCAAAGCATAACTGTAAACAATTTCACCCAACAAAAACTCCCACTTTCCTTGAAACCTAGTCTATATAATCTTGGATTTGGGTTTCAACGCTATCATTCTCACAAAGATTTTCCGGGGTAGATACTATGAATCTCAAACTCAAAGAGAAATATCAAAACTTTGAAAAGAACAATAAAAAAGGGTTGGTGGGTTGGTTAGTGAGGTGTGTTATTTGTATAGTAGATATGTGATTGAGAGATTTGAGAGAGCTAAAAGTCTGGCTTGTCTTGAGAGATTTGTAGCAAATAGTGTGAGACGGAGAGGCCAAAGCAAGAGAGGTCGTGTGACTGTGTGAGGTGTGAGGCCATGAGACGGAGCATGGTTGTCCATGTGACTATGTGAGGTGTGAGGCAGTGAGGGTGAGGACTGAGGAGGCATGAGTTGAAATGAAGGAGTGAGGGTGAGGAGGCTGGAGGCGTGAGCTGAAAAATGAAGGAGTTAAGGTTAGTGTTTATAGCTATATATATAGGGGGTTTTTAGTAATTTTAGAATAACCGGGTTGAATCTGGGTCTGGGTTCAGGCTAAATTTTTTATAAAACCCGGACCCAACTCGAACCCGCTTCATGTTTTTTTTTTTTTTAAACCCATACCCGACCCTATTCCTTATTGGACCGGATGAAACTCGCCCTATTAGGGTTGGGCCCGGCCAGGTACCCGTGGGTCAGGCAGAAATTGCCATCCCTAGTGAAGATGTTCTTAACTAACCCCAATAAGATTTCCTTCAACTTCCCAGCAATCATTATGAAATGACATACAAGGTATACCATTAGCTTCGAGTCCAGATAAAAAAGATAGGCTTATTTGGGCTTTCTTTAAGGATGGTTCTTTCTCCTTTCAGTCTACATATCTCCTTGCTAAAGGTTTAAATCCTTTGAACCTTGCTACTCATCCTTGTAGGTGGGTTTGGGATGTTAACACCACACCAAGGATCAAATTTTTTGTGTGGCTTGCATCTCATAATAGCATTCCTACCCGTGTAGTGCTTGGTTCAAGGGGTTTCAACCTTTGTATGACTTGTGAAGTGTGTGGCAATACCGCTGAATCTACCACCCATGCCTTGCGTAACTGTCTTGGGGCAAAAAGAGTGTGGATCAAGCTGGGTATTCCGAGTACAAATTAAGCTTTCCATGATCTTCCCCTTTTGGAATGTCTAAAGAGCAATTGTAGCTCGTCTGAGTTTTATTCTCGACCTTGTATTCCCTAGAAAATGCTCTTCCCACAAGCACTTTGGCTAATATGGCTCCAAAGAAACAAGATTATATTCCGTGATGGTAGTTTTGATCCTAATGTCGCTACCCACTGCGTTAAAAAAGGTGCTGAGTTCTTTGTGATTGTTCTTGAAAATCCCAAAAGGCCGAGAAGAATTCTAGTCCAGGTGACTTGGATTAAACCCTAAGAGGGATGGGTGAAGTTGAACTCAGATGGCTCGGTTTTGGAAAACCCGAAGAAGGCTGGTGGAGGGGCTATGCTCAGGTGCAGCAATGGGGATTGGGTTGCGGGTTGCCTGAGGAAGCTGGGGAACACTTCTAGTATCCTGGCTGAACTATGAGCTCTTAGAGATGGGCTTCTTTTGGCCAAACAGCTAAACTTAAAGAATATTTGTGTGGATATGGATGCTGAATTCCTTGTTTATTTGCTCTCTAATTCTTCGGTGGTTAACCTTAGCCTTGAACCTTTGTTATCTGATTGCAGGAACCTAATAAAGACGTTCCTTAACTGCATTGTAGTGCATGTTTATAGGGAGGTGAATAGGTGTGCTGATAGATTAGCTAGGTTGGGGGTTGATCTCCATTCAGACCACCTTATTTTGTATAACCCACCGCCTATGGTGGAAGATCTCTTGGCTAGTGATAAAGTCGATCATGTTTGTAACAGACTTGTGGTGCCTTAGTTGTTTTATAATATGTGCGTGTTTAACAAAAAATAAAAAAATAAATAATCTTTTCTACCCAAAACAGTTACTTTTTTTACTTTAATTAATTAAAAGTAATATTGCATCTTAATATTAGGCATATAGCCCAAAAAGCTATCCATGCAACAAATGTCACTTTCAATGAACACTATTCTTTTTTTTTTTTTTCCTCTTCTTCTTTTGCTTTGTTTTGCTTAATCCTAGGAGGAGTTGGGATGGTGTGATCTTCCCATCTTCTCTAATTTCACATGAGGAAAACCCTAGTCTTATTATAGCAAAATGTTTGGGAACAATTTTTTTTTGTTAATTTTAATTTTTACAACTATTAGCCTATTCTATTATGATTAATGCATAATAAAAATAATGTTATAGTGATGAACTTATATAAAAGTAATGGTACTCCACAAATTAAGAAAATATTTCTTATTTTAGCTAGCACTAATGGGTGCTCTTAGAGCAATTATTAATAAATTATATTAGGAAAGTTGTCAACGTCATTTTCATGAAAAATATAAAACACTGTTAGAAAAATTAATTACTCAATCATTTTTCTATAAAATATTTTTAAAAATAATTCATAAACCAATGTTACATGGCCTTTATTAACATTTCTCTTATTTGAATAAAGCCCTCTTACGTTTTTTTGGAGTCTTTCTTGAAATATGAAGAAGAGAAAATGATAAAAACGTGACACATTCTTCAATATTATTGGTGAAGTTTCATACCATCCAATCATCTGCACATGGGCTGAGTCAATGCTAGTGAGTAGAGCTAACGGTATGTTTTCTTCTTCTGCAGAAACAAAATTTGAACTTGACTCCCAAAGCAACCTACGGTTTCATGCATTATAGCTACCACCGTTGAGTCAAATGGAAAGAGAATCTCGTGACTTCAATTCCACAGTCTTATCTCGAAGAGGACAAGTTCTTCCAAGCCTATCTGTCATGTTTACTGTTTAGCAATGAGTTTCTCGAATTCCAAAACTAGGGGAGCTGAATTAATTAGGTGAACAGGAACTGGTTGTTTTAGAGAAACCTTGACAAGTCAGAAATACAAAGTCACGGGTCAGCTTGTTAAGGTCAGAGCTGGCTTAACACGCTCACCATTAAAAAAAAATTCAAATTGGACTTACTTTAATATGTAGGCATGTAGTGGTTAGTTTCTTGCTTACAGTTTCTGAGTTTCCCCGGTTTTGTTTGGCTGTTCACTTGCAACTTCGGTCTTAACAGATTTTTTGGAATCATGGGTTTTATTAATCAAGAAACGGTTTTGTCACTTTGCACAGATTTAATTACTTTTGTGTCTATTTGGAAGGATAACAAATATGATGTGAGCACCTCCTAGTTTTGGAATTTTCTTTGGAGTAAAGTTATTTGGGTCTAGTGTTCAGTTGTACTAAACCTCTTATAATAGTGACACATGTTCACTTTTGATTAGTTGTCATTATCTCAATTGGTCAAATGTATTGAATGTATTGGACTCAAGCCAAGTCCATTTTTTTAGAGATAAATTAACTTCGGATCCAATGTCGAATTGCACTTGACCAGTCACAATTTGGACATTTATTACCATCATAACGGGTGCACAAAATACATTGGACTCAAAGCTAAGTCGTTTCATTGCAGCTCCTTCTTGTTGCATTTGATTTAGTTGTAACATTTGCCATCATTGAGTAGATACAACGAGTTCCAAAAGTTGAACAATTGTACTGTTTGCAAAAAAATAAAAAATTGAAGACCATTTTATACAATATGCATGATACATTGATACGTATCTTTTTCCACTTTGAACAAGGGACTGTATTATTATTATTATTATTATTTGAGAAGACGGGGACTGTATTAATTGAGTTTAAGCATTAGGTTATACGTAAAAAGATACGCAGTATATACTCCCAGATGTCCTCGGGATATTAGGCTCCAAATTATTCTCTTTCGTATTGTTCTTAAAATTGCCATATTCCGTCTGACATTGCTAAGCTCCAAATTAAGTGATATTCTTGAAGTTCAAGTTCCTAAATAGATATGGCAAAAGCATGCATTAATAGTAATACAACCCACACACAGAAACGTCTATTAAGTTAACAGAGATTATGCTCGGGACACAATTTTTGACACAATTTTATGTCACAACTTATCATATGACAAGTTGTAATTGGTAAAAATATGTGCGCAGGATATGTGGAAACACATTTTTATTAGTAACTACCAATGAATGTCAGTGTCCAGATTACAATGCGCTGTTATAGTAACAGTTACAGACAGCAGTGGCTCTCTCTTTTTGGTTTGAAATAGCGGACCTATTATTGTTGCAGCAAAAAAAAACCCATGTTGTATTATTGGTTAGGGGGAAAAGGAAAATGAGTTGGGCGTGTACAAAGGTAATAATGGTTTGTCATATGTCCAATCCACCATCTTTTTGTTTATTTTTGAAACAATTGGTGGAGATTTTTTTTTTCTTTTCTAGTCTCTAATTGCTTTTACTTTATGGGATGTTGGACATAATTGGTTGCAAGTTGATCCCTTTCCAAAAGTAGAGATTGTTGGTGTAGGGAAACTGGGAAACTCCTTGCACCCCTAGATGGATTAAAAAGCAGAAATGAGAGACTTGGCAAATACATCACTATAACGAAAGTCACAAAACACACACACATATAGATAAGACCCTTTTTCTTTTTTTTTTTTTTGGGGGGTTAAACACAGATAAGACTTCAGAGTAGCAAATAGTAACATACTTACAATTACAAATACATTAGCATCTGGAGTAAACTTTTATGCAATTAGATTATTTTTTATTGATACGCTGATTTGTTAAATGTAAGTGAAAATACAATTGTGCCTAAAAAAAATAAATCATTAAAAAACTGTATATAAATTAACAATTACTCTAAGAGCATCTATTAACATAACTCATAAACTAATCCAAATGCGCATATATTTATATTTTTCATTTCAGGGTGTCTTTAATTAGTGGAAAAATAAAAAGCCAAAAAAAGAAATTTTCTCCCAAGTGGTAGATTAATTATAAGGATAATTCATTAGTTTTAGGTGACTGATAAAGAAGCATAGACCCGAATAGAAATAATAAGAAAGCTCTAATTCAATATGGGTGCGTTTTTTATTGGCATACATTGCTCTTCAAAAAGTCTACAATCCTTAAAGCTAGAAGATCATTGTATTTAGTTTTTAGTTCTCTCTAAAAGACTACCCACAAGTCAGAAGTAATATTTCAATAGACTTTGGATCTTCCACAATAATATATAGACCGAATTTTCCGATATATCAATTTTGGAAGAAAGTTTGTCCAATCTATTATTTGACAATTTAAATTTGCATCTATGTGCCTGTTTAGTACAACTTTTAAAAATTAAATTGTTTGAAAAAATTGTTTTGAAAAAAATAGTTTAAAAATAAAATTGTAGTTACATAACTTATTTAATAAAAATATATTTGTTTGACTTATTTCTATGGGTAAAATAATGTACCCTATTTGTCCTCTAGTTTAAACTCACTTTAGAAGTTTATAAATTAGTTATCCGCCGTTAAACTTAAACCTTTGTATCCCAATTTGATAGTAACATGTCTCTTGGCATTTCCCAAGAGGTACCTTACAGCAAAATTTCCTTTACAAAAAAAAACCCTAAGATATACGTCTTTGCATATGGATTCCTCAAGTTTGGAACTATTAAATTTGTTTTCCTCTCACCTCATGTGTTTATAAAACGGTAATTGTTTTAGGCTTCTAGCACTTATTGATGTACGCTTCATACACGTTGTTTATAGTTTCATGTGTGAAATCTACATTTTTATTTATTTATTAATATATATTCAAATTTAAAGCATGAAATTGGTGATATGTACAGACGATGTATAATAAAAATGTACAAGATTCAATACTCTTTATAATCAAGAGTTAAGTTCATGTTTACCTATGTGTTTATCTCACTTGGGCAGACCCAACAGGATGTAGTAAGTTACCATACTAGCCAGTGGCATTTTCTGATATTTCCCATTAATGGAGATGTTTATTAAAGTTCAAATTTCACTCTCCCAAAATGTATCAATTTAACCAGTTACAATCATTAGTGGTCGCCCATTGTTATTAATTCCATATATAACAAATTTATTTGTAAATTGTTGGACTATTGTCCGTTGTAATTGTATTGATGTACGTAGTAAAGGTTGAAGCTAAAGACTACAATTCATTGTGTTGTTTTGAAGATTTCAATCGAGCAAAAAGAGAAGATCGTTTAATTGAAATTGGGTGCTTGTATAGAAACTTCTGGTAGAAATTCGCAAGATGGTTGGTCAAGCAAAATTTTAATATAGAAAATCCAAGATTGATTTCCATGACTATTTTGTAGCCATTCAACCCTAGAGAGAGCTTTCCATTGTCTTCCGCTCTTTCCTATTTCAAACACAAAGATCACCATAGTAGACACATCCAATCTTCATGAAGTTTTGAAGTGACTAAGAGATAATTTTGTGATCAACATCTTGAGTAGCTTTGAAGACACAAGGCTTGTTTTGCAGTTACTAACTAGAGCGGCTTGAAGTGCTTAGGCACTTAGGCTTACTACATGTATATATGAAAAGTAACGTGAGTATCGTTGGACCGCAACAACCTTCAATAGTAGACTTATTGAATTGGGCTTTGCCTTGGAGTGTTTTTGCTATTTGGGTTTTCAATTTGTGAACAAATGTTATGTTGGGCATGCTTGTTCTTTATTAATGTTCTGAATGCATTTATCCATATTTATTATTGTGCTTGAATATTGACTAATTAACTACTTGGTGACTAATTGAATATATCTGTTAAAATTAGAAGTTAAGCCGCTATAGGGATCTAAACCTAAGTTTCACTTAAAATTAGAAGTTAAGTGGCTATAGGGACCTAAACCTAAGTTTCACTTAGAATCTTAGAATTGGGTATGTCTTGAGCTCAAAATTTCAAAGATAACGATAAGACATTAGTTAAGGTTAAGATATAATTCAACTAACTTGAGAAATCATCCACCATTCTCATTTTTGTCTAGGTCTCTCACTACAAAAAAATTGGCCTATGGCCGCGGTTGAAAAACGCGGCTACAGGTCACAAAAATGTGGCCATAGCCTATAGCCGCGTTTCCTTAGGCCGCGCTTCTGAATGCAGCCTAAAACGCGTGACTATAGCCCTCAGAGGTGCTATGGCCGCGTTTTTTCTCAACAAGTAAAAGAGCTATTATAATCATGCACATGCTCACACGTGATAGTAGCCAATTGTCTCATTTTTAAATTTTTTTTTTGGGGCATATCCACACAGTCTATTTTTAGATTATGCAAAATTAGCCTTCTAACTTTTTTCAGATTTTATTTCAGTTCTCTAAGTTTCAGATTTATTCAATTAAGGCATCTCCGTTAACTTTTGTTAAACTTTTTTGAAAAAAAAAATCTAAAAAATATTTTTCAATCATTAATTGAATTTTTTTTAATTTAAAAAATTTGAACAAAATTTTATAAAATTGAAAAATTAACCACAACATATAACAAAAGTTGATGAAAAAGCCTTAATTAAATAAACTTGAAAGTTAAAGGGCTAAAATAAACAAAAAAAGAGGTAGATGACTAAAATGAAATCTGAAGAAATTTTACGAGTCAGTTTTACATTTTACCCTTATTTTTATTTTCATTTTCCTTCTTTATTCAATAAAAATAAAACAAAAAAAAAAATCAGGGGAAAAAAAATAGTGACTAGCTACTGGTTATCCCTGCAGCCCAACAAAGCCAGCGTGTCAAAACCACGTGGTGTCTCCTCTCCACAGGAAAAGGAGACCATAAGCTGAAGTTCCACAGGTATAAGATAACCACGCAGGCCCTCCCACTTGATTAGCTAATTACTATAAACAGCCTGGATTTATTCGCGGATCTAGTCCCCCCACACAATGCCTCGTGTGCCTTAGTTGTCCATGTCCACCCTTTATAAACCCTCTTCTCATTATCTCTTTCTCTTCACCAAAGCAAACACAACACAACACCAACACAAAAATTTGAAAGAAAAAACAACAATGGTGGGTGTTTTTAGACGCTCCCTTTCTTTCCCTAACAAAACTCCCAACCCTCCATGGAAAGTACCAATCTCTCACCACAATAGATCTATAAGTCTTCCATGCAGATCTCACCCTTTGATCTCTCAGCTCAAGGATAAGATCAACGACCTCAAATCTTGGGCTTCCAAGCCTGACACTCGTACTTCAGCTTGGCTCTGTGATGGTTTGAACAGTCTTAAAAGCGTTCATGACTACCTTGATGATATTCTCCAACTCCCACAAACCCAAGAATCCTTACGTCGACAGCCTCAGTGGGTTGAGAGCCTCCTTGAAGATTTTCTTCGTTTTGTTGACGTTTATGGAATTTTCCAAACATTGTTTTTGGGTCTTAAAGACGAGCATTTGGCGGCACAGGTGGCTTTGAGGAAGAGAGACGAGACAAAGGTTGTTTTGTACGTAAAAGCTCTTCACAATTTGGACATTTATTACCATCATAACGGGTGCACAAAATACATTGGACTCAAAGCTAAGTCGTTTCATTGCAGCTCCTTCTTGTTGCATTTGATTTAGTTGTAACATTTGCCATCATTGAGTAGATACAACGAGTTCCAAAAGTTGAACAATTGTACTGTTTGCAAAAAAATAAAAAATTGAAGACCATTATATACAATATGCAAGATACATTGATACGTATCTTTTTCCACTTTGAACAAGGGACTGTATTATTATTATTATTATTATTTGAGAAGACGGGGACTGTATTAATTGAGTTTAAGCATTAGGTTATACGTAAAAAGATACGCAGTATATACTCCCAGATGTCCTCGTGATATTAGGCTCCAAATTATTCTCTTTCGTATTGTTCTTAAAATTGCCATATTCCGTCTGACATTGTTAAGCTCCAAATTAAGTGATATTCTTGAAGTTCAAGTTCCTAAATAGATATGGCAAAAGCATGCATTAATAGTAATACAACCCACACGCGGAAACGTATATTAAGTTAACAGAGATTATGCTCGGGACACAACTTTTGACATAATTTTATGTCACAACTTATCATATGACAAGTTGTAATTGGTAAAAATATGTGAGTAGGATATGTGGAAACACATTTTTATTAGTAACTACCAATGAATGTCAGTTTCGAGATTACAATGCGCTGTTATAGTAACAGTTACAGACAGCAGTGGCTCTCTCTTTTTGGTTTGAAATAGCGGACCTATTATTGTTGCAGCTAAAAAAAACCCATGTTGTATTATTGGTTAGGGGGAAAAGGAAAATGAGTTGGGCGTGTACAAAGGTAATAATGGTTTGTCATATGTCCAATCCACCATCTTTTTGTTTATTTTTGAAACAATTGGTGGAGATTTTTTTTTTCTTTTCTAGTCTCTAATTGCTTTTACTTTATGGGATGTTGGACATAATTGGTTGCAAGTTGATCCCTTTCCAAAAGTAGAGATTGTTGGTGTAGGGAAACTGGGAAACTCCTTGCACCCCTAGATGGATTAAAAAGCAGAAATGAGAGACTTGGCAAATACATCACTATAACGAAAGTCACAAAACACACACACATATAGATAAGACCCTTTTTCTTTTCTTTTTTTTTGGGGGGTTAAACACAGATAAGACTTCAGAGTAGCAAATAGTAACATACTTACAATTACAAATACATTAGCATCTGGAGTAAACTTTTATGCAATTAGATTATTTTTTATTGATACGCTGATTTGTTAAATGTAAGTGAAAATACAATTGTGCCTAGAAAAAATAAATCATTAAAAAACTGTATATAAATTAACAATTACTCTAAGAGCATCTATTAACATAACTCATAAACTAATCCAAATGCGCATATATTTATATTTTTCATTTCAGGGTGTCTTTAATTAGTGGAAAAATAAAAAGCCAAAAAAAGAAATTTTCTCCCAAGTGGTAGATTAATTATAAGGATAATTCATTAGTTTTAGGTGACTGATAAAGAAGCATAGACCCGAATAGAAATAATAAGAAAGCTCTAATTCAATATGGGTGCGTTTTTTATTGGCATACATTGCTCTTCAAAAAGTCTACAATCCTTAAAGCTAGAAGATCATTGTATTTAGTTTTTAGTTCTCTCTAAAAGACTACCCACAAGTCAGAAGTAATATTTCAATAGACTTTGGATCTTCCACAATGGAATATAGACCGAATTTTCCGATATATCAATTTTGGAAGAAAGTTTGTCCAATCTATTATTTGACAATTTAAATTTGCATCTATGTGCCTGTTTAGTACAACTTTTAAAAGTTAAATTGTTTGAAAAAATTGTTTTGAAAAAAATAGTTTAAATATAAAATTGTAGTTACATAACTTATTTAATAAAAATATATTTGTTTGACTTATTTCTATGGGTAAAATAATGTACCCTATTTGTCCTCTAGTTTTAACTCACTTTAGAAGTTTATAAATTAGTTGTCCGCCGTTAAACTTAAACCTTTGTATCCCAATTTGATAGTAACATGTCTCTTGGCATTTCCCAAGAGGTACCTTACAGCAAAATTTCCTTTACAAAAAAAAACCCCTAAGATATACGTCTTTGCATATGGATTCCTCAAGTTTGGAACTATTAAATTTGTTTTCCTCTCACCTCATGTGTTTATAAAAAGGTAATTGTTCTAGGCTTCTAGCACTTGTTGATGTACGCTTCATACACGTTGTTTATAGTTTCATGTGTGAAATCTACATTTTTATTTATTTATTAATATATATTCAAATTTAAAACATGAAATTAGTAATATGTACAGACGATGTATAATAAAAATGTACAAGATTCAATACTTTTTATAATCAAGAGTTAAGTTCATGTTTACCTATGTGTTTATCTCACTTGGGCAGACCCAACAGGATGTCGTAAGTTACCATACTAGCCAGTGGCATTTTCTGATATTTCCCATTAATGGAGATGTTTATTAAAGTTCAAATTTCACTCTCCCAAAATGTATCAATTTAACCAGTTACAATCATTAGTGGTCGCCCATTGTTATTAATTCCATATATAACAAATTTATTTGTAAATTGTTGGACTATTGTCCGTCGTAATTGTACTGATGTACGTAGTAAAGGTTGAAGCTAAAGACTACAATTCATTGTGTTGTTTTGAAGATTTCAATCGAGCAAAATTCGCAAGATGGTTGGTCGAGCAAAATTTTAATATAGAAAATCCAAGATTGATTTCCATGACTATTTTGTAGCCATTCAACCCTAGAGAGAGCTTTCCACTGTCTTCCGCTCTTTCCTATTTCAAACACAAAGATCACCATAGTAGACAACATCAAATCTTCATCAAGTTTTGAAGTGACTAAGAGATAATTTTGTGATCAACATCTTGAGTAGCTTTGAAGACACAAGGCTTGTTTTGCAGTTACTAACTAGAGCTGCTTGAAGTGCTTAGGCACTTAGGCTTACTACATGTATATATGAGAAGTAATGTGAGTATCGTTGGACTGCAACAACCTTCAATAGTAAACTTATTGAATTGGGCTTTGCCTTGGAGTGTTTTTGCTATTTGGGTTTTCAATTTGTGAACAAATGTTATGTTGGGCATGCTTGTTCTTTATTAATGTTCTGAATGCATTTATCCATATTTATTATTGTGCTTGAATATTGACTAATTAACTACTTGGTGACTAATTGAATATATCTGTTAAAATTAGAAGTTAAGCCGCTATAGGGATCTAAACCTAAGTTTCACTTAAAATTAGAAGTTAAACGGCTATAGGGACCTAAACCTAAGTTTCACTTAGAATCTTAGAATTGGGTATGTCTTGAGCTCAAAATTTCAAAGATAACGATAAGACATTAGTTAAGGTTAAGATATAATTCAACTAACTTGAGAAATCGTCCACCATTCTCATTTTTGTCTAGGTCTCTCAGGCATTAGTTTCTCAACAAGTAAAAGAGCTATTATAATCATGCACATGCTCACACATGATAGTAGCCAATTGTCTCACTCTTAATTTTTTTTTTTTTTTTTTTGGGCATATCCACACATTCTATTTTTAGATTATGCAAAACTAGCCTTCTAATTTTTTTCAGATTTTATTTCAGTTTTCTAAGTTTCAGATTTATTCAATTAAGGCATCTCCGTTAACTTTTGTTAAAATTTTTTGAAAAAAAAAAATCTGAAAAATATTTTTCAATCATTAATTGAATTTTTTTTAATTTAAAAAATTTGAAGAAAATTTTATAAAATTGAAAAATTAACCACATCATATAACAAAAGTTGATGAAAAAGTCTTAATTAAATAAACTTGAAAGTTAAAGGGCTAAAATAAACAAAAAAAGAGGTAAATGACTAAAATGAAATCTGAAGAAATTTTACGAGTCAGTTTTACATTTTACCCTTATTTTTATTTTCATTTTCCTTCTTTATTCAATAAAAATAAAACAAAAAAAAAAAATCAGGGGAAAAAAAATAGTGACTAGCTACTGGTTATCCCTGCAGCCCAACAAAGCCAGCGTGTCAAAACCACGTGGTGTCTCCTCTCCACAGGAAAAGGAGACCATAAGCTAAAGTTCCACAGGTATAAGATAACCACGCAGGCCCTCCCACTTGATTAGCTAATTACTATAAACAGCCTGGATTTATTCGCGGATCTAGTCCCCCCACACAATGCCTCGTGTGCCTTAGTTGTCCATGTCCACCCTTTATAAACCCTCTTCTCATTATCTCTTTCTCTTCACCAAAGCAAACACAACACAACACCAACACAAAAATTTGAAAGAAAAAACAACAATGGTGGGTGTTTTTAGACGCTCCCTTTCTTTCCCTAACAAAACTCCCAACCCTCCATGGAAAGTACCAATCTCTCACCACAATAGATCTATAAGTCTTCCATGCAGATCTCACCCTTTGATCTCTCAGCTCAAGGATAAGATCAACGACCTCAAATCTTGGGCTTCCAAGCCTGACACTCGTACTTCAGCTTGGCTCTGTGATGGTTTGAACAGTCTTAAAAGCGTTCATGACTACCTTGATGATATTCTCCAACTCCCACAAACCCAAGAATCCTTACGTCGACAGCCTCAGTGGGTTGAGAGCCTCCTTGAAGATTTTCTTCGTTTTGTTGACGTTTATGGAATTTTCCAAACATTGTTTTTGGGTCTTAAAGACGAGCATTTGGCGGCACAGGTGGCTTTGAGGAAGAGAGACGAGACAAAGGTTGTTTTGTACGTAAAAGCTCGAAAGCGAATGGCTAAGGAAATGGGAAAGCTCGTGTCAACAATTCGGTGCATTGGAGTTCATCCAAGATCATCAGAGGCTGTACCAGTTGGTGATGCTGAGCTCGTGGGTGTTATTGGAGATGTTATTGAATTGACAGTGTCGGTTTCGGTTGCTCTCTTTAATGGAATATCGGTGTCGTTTGCTTCAAGGAAATCGTCCTGGGTGGGGCTGAGGTTGTCCAAGAGAGCAAAGAAACACAAGGTAGAAGAAGGTATTGAAGAATTTCAACAAGTTGGGGTAGAGAGCTTGTGGGGTTTGAAAAAGACGGGAGATGAAGAAGTAAGAATGAGTTTGAAGAAAATGCAAGATTTGGAAAGCTGTATTGGTGGTATTGAAAATGGCAGTGAGAGAGTGTTTAGGGGTTTGATCAACGCGAGGGTTTCACTACTCAACACTCTCACACAATAACAGTAGAGATCTAGCGGGGAATACCAAAAAAAAAAAAAATAGAGATGTAATTTATTTTGTTCTTCTTTTTCCTGATTTCTACGAGCAAAAAAAGAAAAATTAAGATAGGTCCATCTGTAAACATAGATTTAGATGAATGATGTACAGTGGTTTTTCCTTTTTTGATAATACACAGTGGTTATTTTCTGTTTAAACTATTGTCTTCAAAAGATGTGGTGCAATAGCTAATTTGATACTACTAGCTAGAATGGTCTGTTAATTATTTCTTTGTCAAAATTACTTGTCTTTTGTCACATAAATTGTGGCAATAAGTCAACGACTCAGGAAGGTGATTGTCTTAAAAAAAAAAAAAAAAAATTTGATATCACTTTTAAATTTTCAACAAATTAATTCAAAGTTAAAACACTTGTTTCTTAGGCAAAATAATTCATAATGTTCAAACCCTTGCTTAAAAGAGAAATTTGAAGGGAACATATAGGCATATACTTTCATGAAAAAAAAGAATATAATTGGCGGGATCTCATCCATTGATTGACTTGCTCCATTAGTTCCTGAAACCTTGGTGTTCTATTTAGGCTTGCAACAAGATGACTTTATTTACGTTCTAAAGCTATTTGCTTTATCTTTTTTTCCAAAAACAAAAACAAAAAACTGCAACCTATAACACAGCCGTATGTGTGGCAAATACATATTATTGTTATCGTTATTCATGTGTCAAAGAAAGGCAGGTTGCATTAGGGATTTGGTGTCGTATGGTAAATCATATTGTCTAGGTGTCAAACTAGATTGTCCGTGTACTAAGAAAGTCAATACCGATACCCCTCCAAAACTGTACCGGTCGATATTGGTGTTTTGGCTAGTACAATAAAAAAAAATTAAAAATTGAAAAAAAATATATTAAAAAACATTTATTTAATCTAATATATTGGTTAATATACTTAAGCTAATATGTATGCTTATAAAATATGAGCATTTTAAATTTTATGTTGATAAACATAAAAATTCATAAATTCATACTTACATAAATAATACAAATATATATTTATATATAAAAATATATGAATAACGGTAATCCCGAAACGGAACATCAATATTAACCGGTACCGAAATATTTCATTTCCCTAGCAAAATCGAAACATTATTCAGTATGAAATTGACTCACTTGTTGTGTACTACTTTACTTAATCTATAACTATGTTAGCCTCTATTCTCTATTACTATTTTATCTAATTATTAATTTGTTCTCTCTCCAAATATATATTTTTATCTCCCACATTCTTCCTCAATTCTTTCAAGGACTTCTCACATTAAACACAACCCAAACCAATTTCTAATGAACAATCATTGTCCGGGTCGACCAAATATATATCAAACACAAGGCACGAATGGTCTTGGTGGATCGAATTGACGCTCCAAGCTCATCTCCCTCTAAACCTCAAGCTTTCAACATGGTGAGGCCAAAAATCAAGACATTCTTGATCTGACTTATGATTCCAACTTGAGCTAACCTTCTTGAGATAACTTTCATTCTATCAAGAATGATTCTTGAGTAAGTTCACAGTTTACAATCAAAATGGTTCTGATTTGATCTCGAGATCATCTCCCCAAGCATATTATTTTTGATCTCTTGTAAGAGAGAGATGAATGGTGGAGAGAGAAAGAGCGTGTCAATATCTCAAAGATGTATTGAGATATTGTTCAAGAGAAAAGCACTTTAATATTTTTAGATAATTCTGTAATATTATAACATAAAAGAGTGAGGATTTGAACGCTGTATATTTTTATTGGAAATACTGAAAAAGTACTCATTTAACCATTGGAACTTTTATTATGAAAATTAGGCATAAGCGCATATACGTCTTCAAAGTTCAAACACGCACATGATTGGCATCAAAGGGCATCAACGGGCATCAACGGTTTTCGGACATATAGTGCAACATGCAATAAACATGACAAATTAACACCGAAAAGTAGCTGAAGCCACAAATAATAATAAGTCATGCCCACGTTGCTCAACATCACCGGTAGAAGGAAAACAACACGCATTATATGATTTGTTAGACAACTGATTTTTCAAGTGAACTAGTATTAAATATTAATTTTAAAAAAATGGTTTTGCAAGAAACACAATAATTGAAAGTTGAAACCAATCATTCCTTCATATTGATTTTTGCTGTAGACAATGCATCCTAGAAAGGAATTAGGAGACCCATAATGCTTCATATGTATATATATATATATATATTATTAGTCGTGCTTACTTTCAACTTGTTCTGGAAAATTGGATTCTGCACCGGCATTGACAGCAGATTTTAGGTCAGGGCTTAGTAGGTTTTTGCAGTTTTTCTCTCATTAAGAAAGGAGAGCTAGCTAGGTGGTCCCTCAATTTTTGAATACTTCATTGTTATTATGCGAAGAGAGTAGAGGAAAAAGGTAATTTATTTATCATCGCAAGAACTTTATAGTGAATAGTCCATGACCAGGAGTTCTACAATGATGAAATAATTGAGCTCTTAACTTATTCCTGCGCCCACCTCCTTTTTCTTCAAATAATAAAGATTGCAATAATGGCAGTCCACAAGGAGAAAGTATAATTTTTTTGTTTAAATGAGTGATATGTATGGACGAATTAGTTTCCTTGCAAAATAGCAATCCACAAGGATTTTGTAAGATGTTTGTTTGGTTTGGGAGAATTTTCAAGCATTCTCATATTTGATTGCAAACAAAAAAGTCTATTTGGTTTTGGTTGGTAATTAAGATCTTTTATTTGTAAAAATTCAAGATTTCTTTAATTAAGTTTAAACTCTTGGATGTTTAAATTTTTGGAAAAATTAGATTTGAGTGTTTGTGGTAGATCTAAGAATCTACTTTTAAAAATACAAGAGTTTATTGCAAGTTTAATGAAGAGAAAACAATCTACTTGGTCATGTAAATGAGACTCGAGAATAAATGTAAATTCGAATTTGTTTTAGATGTGATTTGTTAGAAATCTAATTGAGTGAAAGACACACAAGATTAAAATTCCTAACTTTTAAGTGAGACTTTCAAATTCCATATAAATAATAGAATTTAGATATCTAGATAAGAAAAAAATTACGTCCACAATATTATCACAATAAATTTTAGGTAGCAAGTTATTACTGAATGTTACTTGTAGGTAAAAAAATAATTTTAATAGTGACCCTAAATTAGAATCAGTAACAACTTATCACCTAAGATTTGTTCTGAAAAATATTGTGAATATAGCGATACTCATCTAAATATTTTCAAACTTCCACATTATTAGTCAACTGAACACTTCGTATATATTTTCTCAAAAAAAAAAAAAGAAAAAAAAAAAAGAAAAAGAACACTTCGTATATAAGTTTAGTTACTCTTTTCGTACCAATGGAACACAACCTATGTGACCGGAATCCAGTTGACTACAAACATTTGGATTCCCGTCAAACATCATTTTTGTGCGAATGTGAATTCTCTTGAGAATATTGGATATTATATTCTCATAATTGGAAAGTTCTGCTCTTTGTAAGTGACAATACTCAAATTCATTAACATTTTCCAAACAAAAATAAAACTCTTTCTAATTTATTGTAAACTATAGGTTCTATTCTCTATCTCTTGACATTTTTTTTCTTCTTCTGAATCTCTTAGTAATTTTTTTAGTGATGTTAAGTATACTAGAAATTTTATTATACAAGTATTATAAATTGATTATGTCAACTTTTAAATACAAAATAAAATAGTAACTAATTTTTTTATTTATTGTTGTTTATGTGGGACTAGCCATGTTCAATGTTATGTCAGTTTATAAGCTTTCTTTAGTAAAATTGATTAAAAGTTCTAGCACTTTCTTTTTGTTCCCTTATAACATACTATTATGGTATATTGACATGAAGATTGTGAGGTATTGTGCTAAGTAATTAAGGTTTTTTCTTTAAATAAAAATGCTATGGTTATATTTACCTTTAAGGATTATTGTTTCTTCTTTCTTTTTATTTTTTATTTTTTATTCTATCACATATTTGGAACAGTTTTAGTGCTTGAAAAAAAAAATTCATTTTGTTTGACAAGGCACAGTGTCTTGGTAAACCATGAAAAATTTGAATTTGAAAAAAATGATTTTGGACTTAAATGTGTATCATTCCAAAATGTTAGACTATGATTTTAGGAGATTTGACTTGACTATGACTCATATTATTTTTCTCATTATATTTGTAGAAAACCACATAAAAGTGATTGTATATTTTATATATATTATGTTTATAAACCAAAGGGTATTTTGGGAATAATAAATAAATCCTATAAGACTTTTAAAAACTTGTCTTTAAGGAAGAAGATTAAAAAAGAAAAAGAAAAAAAAGAAACAGCTTTCTTGTGTTTTCAAAATTAGAAAAACAATTGGTTAGTTGAAAACAAAAATGTTTATTAGTGTATTTATATTTTGTTCACACAGTCTGTTAAACACTTAGGGTGTGTTTGAATTCCGCTTATTTTACAGAAAATTGAAAACTGAAAATACTGTAGCAAAATAATTTTTAAATATATGAATAGTGCCGTAGGACCAATTTTTATGAAAGTTTGTGTGAAAAAAGAGGTTTGTGGGTCTCGTGAATAGTGCACAGGACCCACTGGAAAGCTAAAACAGGCTTCTCTAAAAAAAAAAAAAAAAAAACCCAAAACGCAGACGTTGAGAAAATAATCAATATACAAACGTACAATTAGTGTATAATGGGTTTCAGTTAGCTTAACTGGTAAAGTTTCAGATGATTGAATAAGAAATTTGAAATTTAATTTTCGCCTACACCAAAAACTAATTAATGTTTTAGTCTGATGATAAAAAATTATCATCAAAAATAAGCACCATAGTTTATAGACCGTTTCAAGAACACATTGGCCCTCTTTTTAACTTGAAGTGACTTTTTTTTTTTTCTTTTCTTTTCTTTTTTGAGAAATAACTTGAAGTGACTTCGAATTCACATGAATCCAACAACGTACATAAAATACCATGATTAACAGAAACACTTGGACCCATGTATCTACCGATTGGACCCATGTATCCACCGATTCGACTTAGTTCCGCTCCATCTAACTTCAATTCACCTTACTCAACTTGGTTCTACTTCCACAATGGACATATATACGTCTAGGATTTAAATTGTAGTTTAACGGGCATCTCCTAAGTTATTTTTAAGATAGGTATTTAAGATTCAAATCTTTCCACTTTTTTATAACTATCAAATTATTTGTTTGATGATAATAGTGCAAAGACCCCATTCAAAACCGACCAAACTGTCTGTCCGGTAAATAACTCTAGATTGGAGGACCTTTCATGTCCTAAACAGTTACTGCACAGTAGTTCTCTTTTTTTCCACTTAAACGTTTACATTTTATATACAAACAAAAAGATAGCCTTTCCTAGGAATTCGGATTATAGCAAGCAAAAGATGTCCATGTCCATGCCTTCTGGTACTCTTATCGGCCCCGCCTCAAAATCAAAGAGAGGCTAGCACAGAGAACAGACAAAATTTATAGGGTTGGAATTCCACCCAAAACCTCCTTTTGAGGTATCATCGGATTCAAATCTCCATCATGGACCTCATGCCCTTACTTATCTTTATAGATTTTAAAAAGCACCAACTTTATAGAGTAACTTCCTGCACTTGGATGTTGGATCCTCAATCCTCATCCCCCCCATCAATCTTTACTCTTAAATGTAATTATATAAGGGTTTATAAGCTAGACATAAACATAATCAATCTAGCTACTATTTGACTTTATAATATTCATTTTGGCCTTTACTGAAACCAAGGATATTCTCCCAGTAATAAAGAACAAACTATAGTGCATAATCATGCTTGTTTTGGAAACTTAGGTCTTAGTCTTACCGTTGGCTTGTCAAAATCTTTGCCACATTGTTAAAAACTTTTGTGTGGTGTTGCAATTGTGTAATAATTACACATTTGAACCACAAAAAGGCAGCATGATTAAAAGAGTGCGATTCATCATTTTTGGCAATACACAATAGAATTATATGAAAAAAGGATCTTTTAAATTTAATTTGTTTTTTATTGAACAAGTAGTTATACATTAAATGATAAAGGTATCTTTTAAAAAATATATATTTATAATCTTCTATTGAGTTGAACCATTAAAGCATTCATAAAAACAATTAATACTTTTTTTTAAGAGAAAACAATTAATTCTAGTGGCCTAGGTAATAGTCATATCAGTCACACACATTGAATCCCACCCGATTAGAAATATAGCTCAAGAAGGGACCCATCGATATGGGAAACCTCCCTTTTCTCACGATGACCCCACTAAGGGAAGTCTATAAATAGAGACTGAGAGATAGAGGGAAAGGGGTTAGAAAAATTGGGGGAGAGATTCATGAGAGTGGTAAGGAAAAACATATACCGGTAGGGGTGTCATTGTTCAACTCAACCCGCGAACATGACACGAACCCGACACGGGTTTTTTCGGGTTAGGGTTGGGCTTTAATGAGTTTGGGTCATAAACGGGTCGACCCAAAAGTGACACGATAAGAAACATGTCATAAGCGGGTCAACTCGCATAACTCGCAATAGACATGTTTGACACGCCAATTTATTTGTGTCAACCCGAAATGACTCACTTAACACACCCCGTTTAACTCGTATAACAAATAAATATTTATCTTATTTTAGATTTATCAAATACCTTCTATATCCAACATATATTTTAAATTTAAAAAGAAAAACAAGTATTTACAAAAATTTACAAGGGATATAATTGGAAATTGAAAATTTACAAATTCTAGATCTCTAAACCCTACAAACCCTAAATCTCTAAACCTTCTTATAAATATCTAATTTTTTTTATTTTTTTAATTTCAGCCGTACTACTCTTCTCATGCCCAATTCTCAAACTCAAAGTGTCAACCCTCAAGCCAGTTATTTCTCTCTCTCTAATGTGTTTTTTTTTTTTTTTTTTTTTTTTCACAGAATGCTTTTGTACAATAAACTTTGAACCCATGTGCCTTGTGTTTTTCTTGATTGCATGATATGGCCCACTTGTTTTTGTTGAACTATGTTATTTTATTTTTGTTAAACTACATTATTTTGAATTTTGGTTGAAATGTATGCACTTCTTTTGGAGTGTAAAGAACTTATTTCTAAATGAATGTTATATTTTTCTTGAACTATATTATTTTGAATTTGGGTTGAAGACTTGAAGTGTATGCACTCTTTTTTGGAATGTAAAAAAAAATTATTTCTAAATGGATGTTATATTTAATATTATGTAGGTTGAAATGGGTTGTGTTACATTCATGTCAACTCAACACGACTCGTTTATTAAGTGTGTCATATGGGTTGGGTCAGGTCAACTCGCCTTATTAACAGGTCGGGTTAGGATTGAAAAATCATGACACGATGATTAAATGGGTCGGGTTAGGGTTGAGCCATTTAGTCGAATACTCCTATCTCGACACAACACAAACCCAGCACGCTAATCCAAATTGACACCCTTATATACCGGGGAGAACGAGACCCTGCATGGATTTCACTAAAAAAGGGTTATGTTCATTGAATCACTTCGATCAGAGGTGGGAGGCAAGGGAAGTAGTCTAGGGCCACTGGTATATTACTACAGAAACTGTAACCCCACCTTTGGGGCCTCCCATTGTTGCATATCCCTAACCCCCAACACAAATAAATTGGGCTACTCAGTCCAAAACCTTTTTAGTTACGGGGCTGAGAATCAACAATACCAATTGTTTAAATTAATTTACAAATGCATAGAATTTTCCACCAAACACAAAGAGTCTTATAACTCAATTCGCACATTTTGGTATTTCCAATAAAAATATATAGGGTTTAACTCCTCCCTCCCTCAACTATTAAATTATTAATAAAAAAAAATTTCTTTCAACTTATTTAAATGAAACTTTCCTCAACCCACCATATGTCAATTGAAATGAATATTTGTATGTACATATTTTTGAGAAGTAATACGTCCACAACAAATTTTAGGTGATAAGTTATTATTAGTTATAATTTAAACATATCATTAAAATTATTTTTTCCCACCAATAATAACGTGTCACTTAGAATTTGTTGTGAACATCACTATTTTAAAAATCGGACTAGACTAGCTAGTTGAACTAGGCACCAATCCAGTCATGTAAAAAGCTCCAAACCAGTCAAAAACCAATAAAAACCAGCCAAAACTAATCAAAAATCGAGTTTAAGAGTGAACGAGGGCCAATAACAACGTGTCACTTAGAATTTGTTGTAAACATCATTATTTTAAAAATCGAACTAGACTGGCTGGTTGAACTAGGCACCAATCCAGTCATGTAAAAAGCTCCAAAACCAATCAAAAACCAATAAAAACCAGCCAAAACTAATCAAAAATGGAGTTAAACAATGAACCAGGGCCAAAATCAGTTCTTTGACCATATTGGTTTTAAAAACCATGGTAAACATAGATAACATTTCTCTATATTTAGTCATATACCCTATCTAATAGAATTATGACTTTTTTTTCCCTTCTTTTTTAATTAATAGTTGGGAGATGGGAGAATTGAACCCCAAATATCTCATTTGAAAGTACCAATCAATTGAACTATATAGCTCTTGATCACATGACTTATTGAAATGATTTAGGAGGTGTTTGGTAGAGTAGTTTAAAAATTATTGTTTGTAGTTTTTTGAAATACGTGTGGGTGAAAAAGTGTGTTGAAATGCGTAAAATACTGTTTAAAAACTAAAAAATGTTGTTTGAAAATACAAACCAAATGGGCCCTTAATGACTCAAATAATTTTGTAAATGTCATATATTACATGGGAGAAAATTACTACCAATTGGTAGGAAAACTCTCTCCTTTACCAATTATCTTAACATCATATTAAAGAAAAAGGGAAACAAAAATCAAAGAGAAGGCTAAATATAGCCGTGGGGGGAAACCCTAAACAAACGAAATTAAGAAAAAAAAATTTTAAAAAAAAAATCAGAGAGCCGTTATGCGAAATTGCAAATCCCGCCACCGTATTTCCTTTCTCACACTACAAAACAGAAAATCCTCACAGCGAGTCAGCGGCTGTCTGGTCTATTATGTATTATCACTAATTCCCAATCTTACAGCGTAAATGCGCAATTAATCACATAATCAAACCACGCTAATGCCAAGCTATCTCCTATTCATATATTTCAGACCGTTATATTCTACATATAAAGACACAGATTCTTTCCCATTCAAATCCAAAACCACACATATTCTCTCTCTCTTCTCTCTCTCTCTCTCTCTCGCCTAGTCTTTAGATTTGTCCGTCACTGTCACCGACAAATCGGATAACACGTGGCAGTCATGGGCTGCGCCACCTCAAAGCTCGACGACCTCCCAGCCGTGGCTTTGTGCCGTGACCGCTGCATCTTGCTCGACGAAGCTCTCCGCCAGAGCTACGCGCTCGCCGATGCGCACGTGGCCTACACGCAGTCCCTGAAAAACCTTGGCCCCATTCTTCACCATTTCTTTACCCAAATCACTGTCACTGACCAATCTGATCGACTCGAACAACCTTCGAGATCTTCTCCACACGATCGATTCTCTTCCAGCTCGGATTCGAATTCAAATTCAAATTCTCACATCGAATCTCAGTCTGATTCAGAACCAGAGGAAGGAGTTAAAGAAATCGACTACTTCAACCAAATTCATCCCAGTTATCGGAGCCACCGCCAAAACCTAACGCCTTCGCCGCCGCCGCCGACCAATTCTGCTTGGGACTTCTTGAATTTCTTCGAGACCTATGACCGATTCGAACCGATATACGATCGAGAAGAAGAAGAGGAGGAAGAAAAAACAGAAAAAGAACAAAATGTCCCTGATTTCAAACTCGAGGTGGTGAAGAAAACCAAGAAACCTGAAAATTCAAAAAATGTGGCGGACAAGAACGTTGTTTCGGAGAAAGAGAAGTCGGAAACTGAAACTGAAACTGAAACTCAAACTCAAACTCAAACTCCAGCTGTACTTGTCTCCGAAGTAATGAAAGAAATTCAAGCCCTTTTCGACAAAGCTTCGGGCTCCGGCGATGAAGTTTTGAAGTCCTTTCATGTCGGAAAATTCCGTTATCATCAGAAAATTGCTGTTAATCAAGGTATTCTTTTAAATTTTTTTTTTTTTAAATAATTCGATAATTCCAATGTGAATTTGAACTCTTGAAGTTTATGTTATAAGAGTCTTTTTAAGTTTTTTTTTTATTAGCAATGAAGTTTTTTGAATTTGAAGTACAACACTCATGCTGGGTCTTAATTTGTGAAATAGTTTCGTGCAAGGTATTGCATGCTATTACTCCGTCTTTGCTAAACCAAACAAGTGAATCATCACCGTTGGTTAAGAAGAATGGTTGTGATTATGTGGGATCTGATGAAGATATGGGGTTCAGTTCTGGGAATCTCTCTTCTAGTTTGGAGAAGCTGTGCACGTGGGAGAAAAAACTCTATAACGAAGTCAAGGTATTTGAATTTAATTTAAAGTTCCACTGCAATTGCTTGCTTTCCCAATTCAACATTAAAACAGTCTAAAGTATGTTCAACAACGGATATTTCATTTTGGGTGTCGTATCCATGTTGTATATGTGTTGCACACGTGTCATAACGGTGTCCTATCTGCCATTGTTTGTGTGGCTGTATCGTATCTGTACTTGTGTCCCTGCCTGTGTCCGTGCATCCTAGCTCCATACACAAAATGGAGTCCGAATTGAAATAAGTCCAATTCCTGAGAAAAGGTTATTTGGTCATTTGATTCTGCCTAATTTTGCGGATAATACTTATGAATAACTCATGTTGGTATAATAAAATATTTCAATTTATAAAAAATTAAAATGATAAATGTATTTTTTTTATTGTACAATGTACATATTATTATATGTTATTTATATTTAATTACACAAATCACAAATATTCTGTAACGTTATATTTAAACATAATATTATTTATTAAATTGAACAGATCATAAAATATTAAATAAATTTATATAAAATTATAAGCTATAGTACTAATATTTGAGTTTCTACTCTACTGTTGCAATCGAAAAAAAAAAAGGAATAACTATTTTATTCCTAGTAAGGCAGTCCTCTAGGTACCAGTGAGAACCGTTATCAAAGGGAATCAAAGAATTTATTAATGAATAGGTATATGTCTTTATGCAATAACTGTGGGTGCAAGTGAGTGAGAATATTTAACATTTTTTTTTCTAAACTAATATTACCTCCACAAACCTAATTTGGCTGTATAAGGGAGACCATTTGTTTGAATATTTAGGAAGTCAACCATGAGATGATTGATAAAATACTAAAGGGTTTTTTTTTTTTCTTATGCTAGAGATATATGCCTTCTATTAATTCAGACTACTTAATGACTGTTGTGATCATCTATTATTCATCTACCTTGTGAGATGATTATGTTGTAAAACAACCAATATGCAGACTTATTTTTGTCTTCCTCTTGTGGATGATCATAAGGTTCATGTTCCTTGACTTGGTGCATGATTTACTCTGTATGGCATAATCATTCATTTTGGAATAAAAAATTTTCCTACACATTTCATTTCATTATATCTGAAAATTGTTGCTTATGTTATTGGATGAAGGCTAAAACATGGCAAAGGGTACAACAGTTAGCAGTACTAAAGATGCTCATTATGAGCTGCAACATACATAACAGTGCTCCTATCTCTCAGTTTTCTACAGAATTTGGTAATTAACTTTTTTAATAATTACTTTTTGACAGAACGTTTGCACTGGGGATTGATGTGCAAATAGGGTAGAAGATATATACTGTGAAAGATGTCTTTAAAGGGGACTGTGATCATAACTTGGATATACTAAGAAGCCATTGCCCACCAATGCTAGAAAAGAGCCAATGATGGTGATATTACCTACCACCAACACCAACTATACCAATGATCCTGCATCCTAAAAATAATTGTTTTTATTATTCTTTCTGGAATCTTATAATAATGCTTTTTTTTGGGAACTGTCCTGCATATGGGCATTAAGATTAATTCTCTATGTGAGACACACACACATACTATTAAGTTCAGAGACAACTAGTAAGAATAAGAACAGAGCTTTGGCTGGAGTGGTAGTGGCTTTGATTTATAAATAGAGCTTGCAACCCTTATGCCTACAAGTATTTTCCATTTGGTTGGTGATTATCTATAGGAGTATGATATACTATAGCTTGTTTCTAATGTGTTTAGACACTACGGTTGTGGTTTTATTCCTGCCATCTTGCCTCCTTATCTATGATATTAAATGTTGATATTATTTATTTTGCAGGCTGCAGAAAAATTGCGTACAATTCATGAGAAGAAGTGCAGGCAGCTGAAACGTTTGGAAGAAAAAAGTGCCGAGGCTATTAAAATTGAAATCACCAAAATTGAAACCACCCGATCTTTAATCAGCACTTTATCTACTAAAATGAACATTTCAATTCAGGTTGTCGACAGGATATCAATTACAATAAACAAGTTGAGGAATGAAGAGTTGTGGCAGCAGATCAATAAGTTACTTCCCGGGTATGTTGCTATTCCAATTCCATATTAAGAACATTATTCTAAGTATGTCTGTAGCTTTGATGTCCTGTTCTTTTTTTTGGCAGAATGCTTTTGTACAATAAACTTTGAACCCATGTGCCTTGTGTTTTTCTTGATTGCATGATATGGCCCACTTGTTTTTGTTGAACTATGTTATTTTATTTTTGTTAAACTATATTATTTTGAATTTTGGTTGAAATGTATGCACTTCTTTTGGAGTGTAAATAACTTATTTCTAAATTAATGTTATATTTTTCTTGAATTATATTATTTTGAATTTGGGTTGAAGACTTGAAGTGTATGCACTCTTTTTGGAATGTAAAAAAAAATTATTTCTAAATGAATGTTATATTTAATATTATGTAGGTTAAAATGGGTTGTGTTACATTCATGTCAACTCAACACGACTCGTTTATTAAGTGTGTCATATGGTTTGGGTTAGGTCAACTTGCCTTATTAACAGGTCGGGTTAGGGTTGAAGAATCATGACACGATTATTAAATGGGTCGGGTTAGAGTTGAGCCATTTAGTCGAATACCCCTATCTCGACACAACACGAACCCAGCACGCTAACCCAAATTGACACCCTTATATACCGGGGAGAACGAGACCCTGCATGGATTTCACTAAAAAAGGGTTATGTTCATTGAATCACTTCGATCAGAGGTGGGAGGCAAGGGAAGTAGTCTAGGGCCACTGGTATATTACTACAGAAACTGTAACCCCACCTTTGGGGCCTCCCATTGTTGCATATCCCTAACCCCCAACACAAATAAATTGGGCTACTCAGTCCAAAACCTTTTTAGTTACGGGGCTGAGAATCAACAATACCAATTGGTTAAATTAATTTACAAATGCATAGAATTTTCCACCAAACACAAAGAGTCTTATAACTCAATTTGCACATTTTGGTATTTCCAATAAAAATATATAGGGTTTAACTCCTCCCTCCCTCAACTATTAAATTATTAATAAAAAAATTTCTTTCAACTTATTTAAATGAAACTTTCCTCAACCCACCATATGTCAATTGAAATGAATATTTGTATGTAAATATTTTTGAGAAGTAATACGTCCACAACAAATTTTAGGTGATAATTTATTATTAGTTATAATTTAAACATATCATTAAAATTATTTTTTTCCCACCAATAATAACGTATCACTTAGAATTTGTTGTGAACATCACTATTTTAAAAATCGGACTAGACTGGCTGGTTGAACTAGGCACCAATCCAGTCATGTAAAAAGCTCCAAACCAGTCAAAAACCAATAAAAACCAGCCAAAACTAATCAAAAATCGAGTTAAACAGTGAACCAGGGCCAATAACAACGTGTCACTTAGAATTTGTTGTAAACATCATTATTTTAAAAATCAGACTAGACTGATTGGTTGAACTAGGCACCAATCCAGTCATGTAAAAAGCTCCAAAACCAATCAAAAACCAATAAAAACCAGCCAAAACTAATCAAAAATCGAGTTAAACAATGAACTAGGGCCAAAATTAGTTCTTTGACCATACCGGTTTTAAAAACCATGGTAAACATAGATAACATTTCTCTATATTTAGTCATATACCCTATATAATAGTATTATGACTTTTTTTTTTCCTTCTTTTTTAATTGATAGTTGGGGGATGGGAGAATTGAACCCCAAATATCTCATTTGAAAGTTCCAATCAATTGAACTATATAGCTCTTGATCACATGACTTGTTGAAATGATTTAATGACTCAAATAATTTTGTAAATGCCATATATTACATGGGAGAAAATTACTACCAATTGGTAGGAAAACTCTCTCCTTTACCAATTATCTTGACATCATATTAAAGAAAAAGGGAAACAAAAATCAAAGAGAAGGCTAAATATAGCCGTGGGGGGAAACCCTAAACAAACGAAATTAAGAAAAATAAATTTAAAAAAAAATAGAGAGCCGTTATGCGAAATTGCAAATCCCGCCACCGTATTTCCTTTCTCACACTACAAAACAGAAAATCCTCACAGCGAGTCAGCGGCTGTCTGGTCTATTATGTATTATCACTAATTCCCAATCTCACAGCGTAAATGCGCAATTAATCACATAATCAAACCACGCTAATGCCAAGCTATCTCCTATTCATATATTTCAGACCGTTATATTCTACATATAAAGACACAGATTCTTTCCCATTCAAATCCAAAACCACACATATTCTCTCTCTCTTCTCTCTCTCTCTCTCTCTGACAAATTGGGTTTGAGGTATTTTTAACCTAACCCAACTTTCTCAAATTGAAACTCCAACCCAATCACAATCCAATATGTAATGTAGGGATTGGATTGGGTTGAGTTGTGTCGACCATTTTCTCTTGTTTAGTAAAAAATGCGTTTTTAGTTTTTCATTTAACTAGTCAAGCCTATTATTCAATAAGTAAATATAACTTATGTAATTTGGCTTATTATTCCAATTTCATTAAAATTTTGTCTTTCAAATACCAAAATAAATCAATTAGCAAATTTAAACTAAATTATAAAATTCAAATTATACCAGATTAAACAAATAAATAAAAAAACACATTTTTTAATCTCTTAACAGTATGGGTTGAATTTGGTTACTATGGTTGTAAATTTTGTCAACGTGATTCCAAGGACAGAAACATGAAATTTTCACAAAGAAATTCTAATATTCTATCAGTGTGGGGCTAAAAATGAACCAAGCCATTCATAAACAGCTTGGACTTGGTTTGATAAAAAGTTCATTCATGTTTATTTGTTTATAAACAAGCCAAGTTTAAGCTTTAGTTTTAGGCTTGTTTAATAAATGAGCTGAGCCCAAGTAAAAAATCTTGTTCATGAACAAGTTTGTGAACACCAAGGCTCGATACAAAAGTAACAAAACAAGTTGAACCTAGACTTATTTATGAGTTTGGTAATAAAATTGATATGAGCTTGACAAGTAAACTCATATCCTTCGAAGACTTTAATTAATTATAAGTTGAGACTACTTATCCAAACCAAATAGGCTAAATAATAAATTTGATAAAGGCTTGATAATATACTTGTGTTGGATCTTAAGCTCAAAAACATGATATTAAGCTTGAGTTTGACCTTGATATTGAGCTCGAGCTTGGCTTGACCAATGAATCAAGTCAAGCCAAGCTAAGTTCAAGCTTTTATACTTTATAACAAACTCAAGTTTGAATATTATTTGTAGGCTCATATCAAGTTCAAGTCAAACTTAAACATTCTACTTTTGCTGTTGAGCCAAGTTTGAACATTCACTACTCAACAAAACTCAGCTCGTTTACGGCCCTCACTACTCAACAAAACTCAGCTCGTTTACGGCCCAAGTGTGTGTATGTGAATATTTGGATTATTATTTATTTTTTTTTTAAATATTCCATCCAAAATTTAAACTAGCCATTTTAAATTGAAATTAAGCCAGGCGATAAATTTACTTTACTTGGGCCCAGTAAGGTATGTGGGAGGGATTTAATGGCCTGTTTGGGAGTTTAGAGAGGGAGGAGAGTAGAGGGGAGTAGAGGGGAGGAGCGTAGTGGGGAGGAGAGTAGAGGGGAGTGGTTCTCCCTCCACCTTGTTTGGATGTTTTTAAAATTAGTAAAGGGGAAGGGAGTAATTACCCCTTCCTCTTGTTTGGATGTTTTAAAAATTAAGAAGGAGAGGAGAGGAAATGATTTAAATAGACAAATTTACTCCTATTTGAAAATTGACTTACAACATTAGTCTATGATTAATTTGTTATATTAAATAATTATGACTATAGCATGCAATATTTTTTTTGATAATTTTTTTTTCTAATGTGAATTAAATAATTAACATTGGTCTATGATTAAATATTTTTTCTGCATTTTTATTATATTAAAAAAAAATTCTTAATTGATAATAATTAAAATAAGAAAAAAAATGTTTGGTTTATTTGTTTACTGAAAAATTTAACAAAATATTAAATTTTGAGTGTNAGTTCCCTTTTTTTTTTTTTTTTTTTTTTTTTGTTTTTTTTTTTTTTTTTTTGTTTTTTTTTGTTTTTGTAACTTTGCTCAGTCCCTAAGCAACAAATTCTCTTACCTGCCGACAACTTCAATCAGCCAGGTGCCCCTAAACACTGTGACACAATTCTTTTATCTCACAATTCCCACTTATCAACAGAAGATTAAACAAACAACTTTAAGTTTAAACTTTTCTTTTTACTTTATCATCACATCATCACTCATCAAGGTCAAACCCTATTTTCTATTCCCATTTCCCACTAATTCAATGGCAGATAAACACACAAACAATTCATATTTCATCAAGTACCATTAACCTTAATACATAATTGGTGCAAACGTCAGCATTTTACAATACACCTCATACAACTCCACTTGTCTAAATAGTAACTGACAAATCTATGTAGAAAACTTAAGCAATTCTGGTGAAGTCCGTTGCCTCATTTCTGATGCAGTTTTAGATTGTTCCCCAGTTGCTCTATCTTTTCCATAAAGCTCAACCAATTTGTCGTAGTTTGGAATTGGTTTGTTCTTAAGCTCTTTTGCTTTAGGTTTAGCCTGTTTAAAAATGACAACAAAATAAACTCATTACCTTACCTTAGATATAGCTACACTTGCATCATAAATCCTAGTTAAAAAACTACAATAAAAGGAGGCAACTAAACAAATACTGAACACTTCTTTTTGAAGTAAAAAAATAATAATAATTAAGAATTGAATGGGATTTTGTGCATCACCCGAATACATTGTATGAACGATGTTTATATAAGAAACATAAACAAATACTGAACAATTGTTCTTTTTTTGAAGTAAAAAAACAATAATAATTAAGAATTGAATGGGAGTTTGTGAATCACCTGAGTACATTAGCTTAGTACTTTCTATATGAGATTGATGATAAATTTGACATATAATCAACATAGAGATAAAGCCAAACCCATTTGAATTGGAAAGCAAAAGCACATAAAAATTTAAACCTCACTGTTAGCAGTACTAAAGATGCTCATTATGAGCTGCAACATACATAACAGTGCTCCTATCTCTCAGTTTTCTACAGAATTTGGTAATTAACTTTTTTAATAATTACTTTTTGACAGAACGTTTGCACTGGGGATTGATGTGCAAATAGGGTAGAAGATATATACTGTGAAAGATGTCTTTAAAGGGGACTGTGATCATAACTTGGATATACTAAGAAGCCATTGCCCACCAATGCTAGAAAAGAGCCAATGATGGTGATATTACCTACCACCAACACCAACTATACCAATGATCCTGCATCCTAAAAATAATTGTTTTTATTATTCTTTCTGGAATCTTATAATAATGCTTTTTTTTGGGAACTGTCCTGCATATGGGCATTAAGATTAATTCTCTATGTGAGACACACACACATACTATTAAGTTCAGAGACAACTAGTAAGAATAAGAACAGAGCTTTGGCTGGAGTGGTAGTGGCTTTGATTTATAAATAGAGCTTGCAACCCTTATGCCTACAAGTATTTTCCATTTGGTTGGTGATTATCTATAGGAGTATGATATACTATAGCTTGTTTCTAATGTGTTTAGACACTACGGTTGTGGTTTTATTCCTGCCATCTTGCCTCCTTATCTATGATATTAAATGTTGATATTATTTATTTTGCAGGCTGCAGAAAAATTGCGTACAATTCATGAGAAGAAGTGCAGGCAGCTGAAACGTTTGGAAGAAAAAAGTGCCGAGGCTATTAAAATTGAAATCACCAAAATTGAAACCACCCGATCTTTAATCAGCACTTTATCTACTAAAATGAACATTTCAATTCAGGTTGTCGACAGGATATCAATTACAATAAACAAGTTGAGGAATGAAGAGTTGTGGCAGCAGATCAATAAGTTACTTCCCGGGTATGTTGCTATTCCAATTCCATATTAAGAACATTATTCTAAGTATGTCTGTAGCTTTGATGTCCTGTTCCTGCACTGCATGTGATTGTAGTGATTATCTGCACCATATGGGTGAATGGATTGTGCTTTTAATTAAATTAAAAGGTGCCTAGCTTTGATATATTTTTGTGAATTCTAATTTCATCCTGTTGTCATACTCTAGTGTTGGTCCCACCAAAGAAGGGAGATTGCGTACAATCCTATCCTTCGCCATTCACCATTTAGTTTAAAATTCTGGAACCTAAGTTTTTATGGTGGTGTTTTGTAAATGGCCTTAGTTGGAAAAGAATTGTACCTCAATCACCTTTTTATTTAATTGCAATTTTTTGGGATTCTTATTCCACTCAAGTTGAGGGGGAGTCGCTTGAGATGATTTGGTCAAGTTTAGAGAAAAGCAATTAATGCACAAGTAAAATAGAGGAGTTGATTCAAGTTAAAGGAACGAAAAAAATGTAGGGAGACCAAAAATAACATTAATAGAAGTAGTAAAGGACAAGTCAATTAAGGAAGTAATAGAGAGTCTGATGGAATAGAATGGTGGAAAAGAATGCATGTAGCCTATCCTGACTAGTCTATTGAGGATTTGTAGTTGATCCCAAAATTTTATGAATAAGGCTTTGTTATTGTTAGTCCACTAAACATTTTTTTTGCTGATGATATTTATGCTTTATGCTTCCTTTTCTCGTGGCTAACTGTTATCTATTTGTTCAGGTTAGTTGGAATGTGGAAAGCCATGCTGGAGTGTCACAGGTGTCAGTGCCAAGCATTTGAACAGGGCAAAAGTTTGGATGTTATTACATCCAATGTCAAGTTTAGTTATGCTCATCTTGAATTAGCCATGGAACTCAAGTTTGAGCTTCAAAACTGGAGCCTCAGCTTCTTCAAGTGGATCGACACCCAAAAGGCCCATGTCAAAGCCTTAAATGGTTGGCTTCTGAGATGTCTACTGAATGAACCTGAAGGAACACCCGACGGTATAGTGCCCTTCTCCCCTAGTAGCATTGGTGCGCCCCCGGTGTTTGTGATTTGTAATCGATGGTCACAAGCCATGGATAGAGTCTCAGAGAAGGAAGTGATTGAAGCCATGCAGGGATTTTTCATTAGTTTAAATCAGCTCTTGGAACCGCACATTGTAGACCTGAAGCAAAGGTCAGTTGCAGACAAGGACATGGAGAGAAAGCTTAAAATCTTGGAGAGGGAGGAACAAAGGATACAAAAGATGGTGCAGGCTCAAGAGAAAAAGATGGGTACAGTCTTGCCCCGGAGTGAAATTCGCAATACTAGTAGCCTGCTGTCAGGTCTGAAACAGATTTTTGCGGCTTTGGAGAGGTTCTCAGCTAACTCTTTGCAAGCACACGAGGAGCTTTGTCAACACATTCAAGAAAACAGGCATGTTTGACTGTGTCTTCCGGGACCTCCAGGCCCATTAGTATTTACAGATATGGTGTAAGTTTTTCTGGCATGCTTTTTGGCTTGTGTATGTGTATGCAGCATCCTTTTTCGAGTTCAGTGATATATCATATTAGTTGATTGGTGGTCAAACATTCTTATGCTTATCATTTCCATGCTGAAGTCAACCAGGCTGATTCTATTGCCTGTTCATCTCATTAAGTTTAGGTGGTGTGAATATTGACCTGCATTCCATATCTTGGTATTATAATCAGCTTTAAGCCAGTAAAGTCAGAGCTCCAAGGTTGCTTAGTGCTGACAAGAAAGAACCAAGTGGCACAATGAAGAAAATGAACACAAGGTCTAAGGTATGCTTGACTGGAATTTGTTTGACAGTTACTTGTTGGCTTTAATGGGAATGGGGGTGGATATAATATTAGCTCTGGAATTGGACTTCTTGTAACTTGGGGTTTGTCAAACTTGAGTTTTCACACTGTAAACAACTAAACATCATTGTCTCGAGTGTAGAAACCAAACGGGATTTTGGTACCTTTTTCAAGCTTATCTTAACTTGATTATAGCGACAATTTTATTTAAGAAAGGATGAGAGTTGGTAAGATCAGCAAGGCATCAGAATCCTGAGCTGCAAATTCATATACTTGGAGCGTGTGGTTTTGCATTAAATTTGGAACTATTATTGAAGCTTTTACCATATGTTTTTGGACTCAGTCTTCATAAAAGTTGTATATGAAACGCTGAGCTGAATTTAATTTGTATTCAATCTTAGAACAGTGTTTTTTAATGTTGGTACCTTGTGCAGTGTAACTGAGAGCCTGTAACATAATAAAATCATGTAACTTGTAACTTGTTCCATTGAGCACCTGAACTGAATTCTTTTTCTCAATAATGAAAAGTGAAAACAAACATGACCACATGTATTATAAGAAATTTAAGCGATCTATTGATGCAGTAATATCCATGTGTCAGAATATTATAAGCGAAGTTGAAAAGGCATGGTAGGCAAGCTAGATAAAGTTTATGGCAGCTTTGTCACCGTGCAAGATAAGAAAGTGTCCAAGTGCATTATCTTCTAATAATAATCTCAAAGATTTTTGAAAGACGTGCTCTTAGTATTTGGACTTTTTTTTATAATCTAGTATTTGGACTTAGATCAAACACTAGATTAAGGAACATACATTACTTTTACTTTTTGACTTTAGCTTTGGTCTTTCCAGTTTTCTTAAGGTGATCCTGGAGGCCGCAAATGGTCTGGAAGCTGATTGTATCTAGCTGTGGTTTTTGTTTTTCCCTTTGGCTGTAAATATAAATTTGTCTATTTCCTTATAAAAGAAAAAGAAAAATAAATAAGAAGAAGTCGGAGGTCCCTTGACTTTTTTTTTATTGCATTGGAATTTAATCCGAATATCCAATTGCTTTAGAATAATTATAGATACAAAGCCAATCACATATTTAATTTTATAACTTGTTAACTTGTATGATTGTTGTGGGTGATTGATAATTTTAGGTTAATACCTTTTATTTTTTCTTTTTTGACAAATGAAGATGTTTTGCCTCTTTAAGTATCTGATTATTTCTTTAAATGTATAGTTCTCTCATCTCATACACATAAAATTATCACTAAAATGAATCTTTTAAAGGTGAACCCAAAATATAAGCAAGAGATTTTAAATATAAGATATTATGAAATATCATGAGACCTAAAAATACTTCTAAACCAACAAATTAATTATAGAGATTCGCTATTTTTTGCTGATCACGCATAAATCAACCAGTTATAAAAAAATAAAATAAAGAGACACCTCGAGTTGAAAAGGAGCTTGACTTTTTGAAGATAATCAAAATGAGTGGTAAGGTTAAGGACCAAGTGGTGAGGTGAGTGGTCACCCTGGAATCCAAGTTAGGTGTAAATATTCCAAATGCGAGATTGCAAGAAGAATAGTGTGGCTCTGCTGTTGCAGAGGATCAATTGGACAGCTGTACATCACGAGGAAACTCGAGCTTTTCAAAGTTAAGTATTGTTAACCAGGATTTTGCCAATGTGGCCATGTACGGATTACGGCATTGCGTTTGTAACAAAGTTTTCCTCAACATGCTCGAACTTCGATACTCTCTCTTTTGGAGTAAAAAAATAGTGCTCAAACTTCAACAATTAGATCCTATAGTTAAAAATCATTCTCAAAAAAAAGAAAGATCTTACAACTAATTTTATCAAGAAAAAGGATGCTATACTTAATTGTTCTCGGCCTCTACGCCTTCAACTCTTATTTTTTAGGAATACCTCAAATCAAATTTGATCTTCTATATTGCTTCTTTTTCTGAAAAGGGATTGCAATAAATTAATGAGTTTAAAATTTTATAATTTCAAGACTGAAAATTTTAAATCTTTAAGTTTTAAAAAATAACAAACTTTAACTTATAATTTCAAATTTAATAAAGTTTAAGATTCTATAAACCCATAAGAAACATGAATTTTTAAGTTAACGAAAACTTATAAAGGTTGTCACAGATAAACAATTGAATTTCAACAAGTTCATTCACAAGGGGAAAAAAAAAAAAAAAAAACCAGAAGAATTAATATATTCCCTAGGTGTACCCAGCTGCCAGCTGATTCCTGAAAAGTCACTGTCAATCATCACTAGTACTCCTGTGTCACACCTTGGGCGTGTGATGCCAAGTTCACGTGAAGACGTCCTCAACTTATTTGATCAGAATGCTACTAAAGTGGAGGTCTTCTCAAATGAAATAGACAAACACCATTTTAATTTGAAAAATGATATATTTATAATATATTTATAATAATTTTATAACAAATTTTAAGTGACAGGTTATTATTGATTGTTATTATTAGGATAAAAAAGTAATCTTAGTATTAGTTTTAAATTTGAACAAATAATAACTAACCACTTGTGATTTATTGTAAAAATGTTGTAAAATTGTTGTAGACGTAACATCTCTCTTTTAATTTAGGTTTTGGTTTAAAATACAAATATTAGAATATTGCTACCACTAGACTATTTTAGCACACAACAACTATTATAATAAATAAAATAGTATTGCATTACATTTCCAAATTGATGTGTTCCTAATTATAGAGAGAGTTAATTTAAATATTCTATTATGAGGTGATTGTAACACATCAATCACATTTATTGCTATGTTAATTTGTAAGTTTAATATAAGAGTAATGATACAATACAAATTATTTTACAACATTTTTACAAACGGCTAACGTGACTTTAGTATTTTCCAAATAGTTATTGCAAGTAAAAATGTAATGTTAGTGATAGGCTCATATTAGAACTAATAAGAAATTGCCACATTAGCAATTTGTAAAAATATTATAAAATAATTTGTATCCGTAGCATTACTCTTAATATAATAATACTCGTAATATAATTAGTATTTGCCTTATAAATAAATAGTCATTGTTTGATATCTTTTTTCAATAAATAAAAATAGAGGATGTAACGAACAACTCATGATTATACGTAAGTTGCGTCTTTTCATTAAAAAAAATGTTGTAACTAACCAAAAATAAAATAAAATTTATGAACAATGAAAAGTTAGGGAAACATCTTTTTCCTTTATATCTTGTTTTCTTCCTTTAAAACTTTGTAATGGTTGTGGTCAACTTGTAAAGTTGTAATGTTTAGAGTTGAGAATAGTCTTCTTAAGCTTATCATGTTTTTTTCAAAGATAACTTTAGGAAAAAGGATGTTGAGGGGTCTATTATACATAGGTTTATTTTCAAATTTTGAAATAATGTATACACTTGGTAAATTATTAAAAATTATTATTAGGTATAATAGGTGAAGTCTATCCTCAACTCATGTGGGTCCTATTCATGGAATCTATCTTCTCATGAGTAATGGATGGATTCGGTCCATTACATTTAACCTTATTTTCTACTTGGTAGTTTTGAAGTTATTCATGAGATTTAAATGTTTTCTTTTTCAATAGATATGATATAAAATTATAAATATGTTTCATAATAATCATAACTTATTAACAAATTAAAAAACAAATATATTTTTGGTCGAACACAAATTAAAATATTTTATCCATTACTCGACCCATTAAATATTTACTTTAATAATTTGAAAAATACAAGCAAACTAATGTTACGTTTCTCACAATAATTTCATAATAAATTTTAGGTAATAGAATTCTAACTGGATTTAATCACTAACATTACTTTTTTGTCAACCAATAACAATTTGACACTTAAAATTTAATACATAATTGTTGTAAAAGTATCCCAGGATACTAAAAAATGACACAATTTTTAATGAGAAATAATATGTCTACAATATTTTTACAACAAATCTTAAGTGGTAGGTTATTACTGGTTGTTATTGTTGGGATAAAAGAGTAATTTTAGTGTTAGTTTCAAATTTGAATCAATAACAACTAACCACCTGTGTTTGTTATAAAAATATTGTAAAATTATTATAGACGTAACATCTCTTATTTTTAATATACTCCTGCATTTTTATATTTATGCTGAGAGTATCCTCTGCATTAAATACTTATTTATTTATTTATTTATCTGCATTTAATACTTAACAAATCCAACTTATCATGGTGTCATAATTATACGTGTCATCTCCATAAACGAAGTTGCAATAAAACATGGCTGCCAAGTGTGAACGCAATTAAAAAAGAGTAACACTGCATCAATAAATTATTATTGTGACAAATTTTTATTAATTATAATATAAATTCACTATTAACGTCACATTTATATTTATCAATAATTATATTAAAATTATTAAAATCATATAAATAATTTATAAAAATATTATAAATTAATTTGTACTTAAAGTACTACACTTTAAAAAAATGACGCAATTTTTAATATACTCCTGCGTTTTTTTATTTATGCTGATGCTGAGAGTATACTCTGCATTAAATACCTTTTTTTTTTTTTTTTTTTTGGATATCTGCATTAAATACTTAACAAATCCAACTGTTTGTTAATTTTTTGTTTTTCTGCCTGAATAGATATTAGTTTGGGTAGTTCTGCCCTTGCTGTACTGGACTAGCTAAAGTCCAAATATCTTTGTTCATTTGGTTACTGTGTTGTATTTGCTTTGTTTCTTTCAATGGAAATCTCTGAATTATACCCCCCAAAAAAAAAAAAAATTTTTGTTATTTTGTTGAATCCTTGGCATATATGGTGGTTTGTAACTTTTGTTTGTGTTAATGGGTTTTTAGAGTAGGTTGTAATGGACTAGGCTTTTGGGATAGACTTTGAGTTCCAATGCGTTGGAAACAGGCTTGTAGTTGATGTGGTTGAATATGCGTCGGCTGGCTGGATAAGTTGGTTTTACCTGAACAATTAAGTCCCGGGCGTTGTTGGGAAAGTAATGTGAAATGTTTATTGTCGTTACTTGAAGAAAACTGATTACTATATTTGCTAATCAATTTTATGGATATATATTTCTTTCAGATACATAACCTATACAAACTGATGTAACAATGAATGTGATTGGTGGATTTCAATGTATAATAAGTGAATATTTGAATTTGAATTTTTTTTTTTTTAAAGATTGGTGACACGTCTGTATGTAAAGGTCCTGTAGTATCCCTAGCATTACTTCTGATAAGAACTTAAGTTAGGTAGCAGAACCTTAAAAACTGTACCATGGATGTGGTTATGCTACCATGTCATTCTTATTTGTGGTTGATGATGGTAATCTTTCATTATCTTGGATCACTGAAGCAGAATAGTTCAAAGTTGTAACAAATTTATGGAGCTACGCTTCTTTTTTACATTTATATCTGTTTTAACTTCCACTTAAAGTTTTAAATATGCGTGTTTCTAAAGTTTGATGTTGCATTCACCACTTCTTTGGCAGGGGAGAATCAGACCATTGAGTGGGCTATGCGTTTAAGAGTTGCGTTATACATTGCAGAAGCGTTAGATTATTGTAATACCGAAGGCCGTCCGTTATACCATGACTTGAATGCATATAGAGTTCTCTTCGATGAGGTGCTGTAACAAATCTTTTTTTTTCTCAAGTTTGAAAATTGAATGTAATCTATTGTGTATTACTTTTGTGCATAATTATTTTGTAATTTTTTTACGTTACTTTGTGTTTATCATTGTGAGCATGAAGTAATCTATTCTCTTAATAAAAGGCCATTGCTTATTTTTTTTATAAAAAGGTTATCATGGTTCTGGTTGTGTTGAATTAATCTTGTTTGGAGCACCTGTGCTATTTTTGGGACCTAAAGTGGTAATGATGTGGATGGTTTTGACAGAATGGGGATCCTCGACTTTCATGTTTTGGCTTGATGAAAAATAGTAGGGATGGAAAGAGTTACAGCACAAATCTTGCATATACACCTCCCGAGTATCTAAGAAATGGTAGCCTCTCAACTACCTTCTCAGTATGTATGCGTCTTTGTATGTATTTCACTAGTCACTTGACGATAATCTCTATTATAAATGATAAGATATTGATACAAAAAATCACCTAGAAGATTTTTTATGGAACGGTTGTATGATAGATTTTTGTATATACTGAAGATTTCTGTTTGTTTTTCTTTTGTGTCAATATATGAAGTAATAAAGAAAAATATAAATGTTGAAGCACCTGTATCTGCTTGGGGTGCTGAAATAAAGAGACCAATGGCATCACCGGGAAGCCTTACAGAATCTTTTGAAAAGTGACGGAGAAAGAGTTTCCACTTAGTAATAAGATGAAATATTTAAAATTTAGAGGGGGAGTTCAAGATTATAATGCATGCTTCTAACTTGACCACAAAATAAGACATAGTTAAGCTGCACCTCTAGATAAAAGTATGAACGGTCCATAATTTATCAGAGGATTTGGTGTGGATTTATATATCGGAAGCCTGTCATAAAGGCCATATAATGGAGATCTACTTAGAGAGTTTTTAAGCTCATAACATTCAGCTCTAGATGACATGAAGGTTCACTGCATGCTGAGGTCAATAGCTGACAGTGTGCAATAGAAATACTTAGCACGAAATAATGTTTCAGTTTTTTGGTATTAAGAGGTAAAATTCTTGTTAATTTGTGAGTTTTGAGTTCTTTTATCAATGTCTGATTTTTGCTGATCTTTGTCTAGGGATATAGCTACCTTCAGAATTTTAGCACAGTACCTTGATATTTTTAACATAATGGCCATTGGTTTTTGTCTTCTGAAGTGGGTTTTTTTTTTTTTTTTTTTTTTTTTTTTTTTTTTTTTTTTGTGATTTAACAACTGCTGAACGTTTGGGAAAGATAACTTGAGCTAAGACTGTTAAATGATTACTATTTGAAACATAGAATCTAAGGAACCATAAAGTGGCAAAGGGGGTGATTATTCANCATTAAATACTTAACAAATCCAACTTATCATGGTGTCATAATTATATGTGTCATCTCCATAAACGAAGTTGCAATAAAACATGGCTGCCCAGTGCGAGCGTAATTAATGGTTTGCGTATAAGATCGGACTAAAAAAATAAATGAAGTAAGAGAAACTGTGGAAAAGAGGAACTGGGGAAAGGGCTGTCTGAACTCTCGCTTTGTTGAAGAGAACATTTTCTCGCTCAACTCGTGGTCCACACGCACCGCGTCAAAAAAGCGATCGCGCCACATGGTCTTTTGGTTTTAACGGGCTATTAGAATATTCATTTTTACTCTCTAAATAAATCAGAGTATTCATTCCTCCAATTTTTATTTTTATTTTAGAATATTCATGGAGACATGGACCATATACTATATAAATGGAATATGTGTTAAATTCGGAAGCATTTTTTTTGTGTGTGTAAATTACGGATTTAAAAATAAAAAAAATTATCTCCAATAACCAAAAAAAAAAATCAAATAAATTACCCTTAAATATTAGAGGTCTCAAAAAAAAAATTTTAGGAAGAAATATAGTTTATATTAATTCATAAAATTTTATCTCATTAAATGCACACTTTAGCTAATAGTAACTTGCAATTTTATTTACAAGAAAAAAAATGACAATTTACAGCTCTTAGTTTGTATTTGTTGTAATTTTGGTCCTATTCATATTAAAATTTTCAATTTACACCCTTATCTTTGAGTGCCCACTCAATGTGCTTATTCCCTCCATCTCTTTTAATTTTTGCCTTAAAATCACAATTTTTTTTAGAGAGTTTCGCTTTCGATGATAGTTTTTTTTATCATTAGACCAAGACATTATCAGTTTTTTGTGTAGATGAGGATTGTATCCTAGATCTTTTATTTAACTATCAGAGATTTTAAATATAACACTAATGTTGGTATGTAATTTATCATGATGCTAACATATAGGGCAAGTGGTGCCTTCATCAAACACTCAACCATGCACCATGGTACAATAATGAAATTTTTTACCATCATTTTCATTGTTTTCTATGCTCATATCATACATCAGAAAAAGAAAAAAAAATCTAAAAATTCAAAACAATAATAACAAATTGAGGAATAATATTTCCAATTAAAGACATAATTATAGTTAAATAATCCAAAAATTCCAAAATCAAACCCTGTTGGCCCAACATTCTTTGATTCTTAGAACACCACCACCAAAAAACAAGAGAGAGAGAGAGAGAGAGAGAGAGAGAGAGAGAGAGAGAGAGAGAGAGAGAGAGAGAGAGAGAGAGAGAGAGAGAGTCACTTGACGAGGTCACAAAGTTGACGTAAGATGCTGACGAGACCAATCATGGCTATGCCCCCCTAAATAGAGCTTATAAATCATACCTATTTGTCGATTTGTATAACTTTAAATTTCCCAACCTACACTTGCTCCATAGATGGTATTATTGTGCCTCATTAATGACATTTTTTTTTTTTTTAGTTGTGATGTTAATGAAAAAAAATTAAGAAAAGATGGATGGAATAGGGCATATTAGGTATGCTCTTAAAGACGGGGTTTAAAATTGACAATTTTAGAACCCAAGGGGCCAAAAAAACATTAAACACAATTTTTTTTGGGGATAATACATTAAAAACAAACTTAAAAGGAACAAAATGTATTTTTGTCTAATTACCATGATAAACATGCATAAAATTTGGCAAGATGAAAAGAAATGCCTTACTCTTATCTTTAACATCTTATCTCCAAGTTAAACATTATCTTATTCTTATTCTTTTATATAGATAACATTATCTTATTCTAAAGTCTAGACAGGTAAAAAATAAATTATTATAAAAACTTTGTACCCAATATTATATAATTTATAAGCATCATGTAATTTACTCCCCTCCTAAATTGTTGGTTGTGTTTATAAAACTAAACATTATTTATTGTCTTGTCCCTTAATTAAAAGATAGAACTTTCCAAAATCACTCTTAAACAAAGTTCTAAAAAAAATTTGTAGATTAAAGTGCTTGTGGTTGATAGAAGCATAATATAAAACTTATTAAATCAATGTTTTTCAATTTTAGAAACATGACACAATTTTAAGACACCCTAAAATAGAACACAATACTCACAATTTAGGATGTAAAAAATATTTATAAGTAACTAACTAAAGTTACACTCTTCTCAAAATTACAAAAAAAAAAAATTACACAAAATTTGATACACTTTCCCATGTCAATCATCCGAAGTTCATAATTAAAGTAGGAAACAAAAGAAATTGCCGGAAAGGAAAAAGAGGCCAAAATACCGCGAAATGTAAGCAAAAGTAAAACGAGACGTAGATGTGGGGACGAAAAGACGAAAATACCCCGTGGGAAAAAAAATTGACAGTTCAATGGACGAAGTAACAGAGAGAGAGAGAAAGAGTTTTTGTCAGTGCAGCAAAGAAAGAGAAAATACGCAAAAAAATGAGAAGAAAACGAAAGCTACACCTCTTCCTCACTCCTTATTAGATCTCTCTTTCTCTCTCTCTCTCTAACGCAAAAACACGGTTTGTTTGTGAGTCTCACACACACACACACACACAGACTCTCTCACTCTGTCGCCAAATCTTAAAAAAAAAAAAATTCAAAATCGAAATCCTCTTATCTGTTTTTTATTTTTTATCTATCTATCTATCTGTTTTTGTATGATATTTCGCTGATACCAAGCTGGAGGTTGGGGACCGAGTCAACTCGACCGAGTTATGGGCTGTTGCGAATCGTCCTTCTTCAAAGGACCTAATCATCATCATTCTGAAGACAAAAACCACTACCATCGCCACCACCACAACAACAACAACAACAACAACGATAACAGTAATAATCTTTACAGTCATTCCACTACTCCGCCGCTCAACGGCACCGACGCCGTCGTATCCGCCGCGTCCGGCGCGCCTGGCTTCTCCGAGTTCTCACTCTCCGACCTCAGAGCCGCCACCAACAACTTCAGCTCCGACTACATCGTCTCCGAGAGCGGCGAGAAAGCTCCCAATGTCGTCTACAAAGGCCGCCTCCAAAACCACAACCACCGCCGCTGGATCGCCGTCAAGAAATTCACCAAGCAAGCTTGGCCTGACCCCAAGCAGTTCGCCGTAACTCTCTTCTTTCACCATCTCTTCTTCAATTCTCACTCTCTAGGGTTTCCGATTTTGTTGATTTTTTTTTTTTTTTTTTTTTTTTTTTTTTTTTTTTGTGTAGGAGGAAGCTTGGGGAGTTGGGAAGCTGAGGCACAAGAGGCTAGCGAATTTGATAGGGTATTGTTGCGACGGCGATGAGAGACTACTTGTGGCGGAGTATATGCCCAATGATACCCTAGCTAAACATCTATTTCACTGTATGTTTTCTATTTCTGCTTTTTTTTTTTTTCAAATTACTTTCTTTCAGCTAATAATTTTGTTTTGGGTTTGTTAATTTTTTGTTTTTCTGCCTGAATAGATATTAGTTTGGGTAGTTCTGCCCTTGCTGTACTGGACTAGCTAAAGTCCAAATATCTTTGTTCATTTGGTTACTGTGTTGTATTTGCTTTGTTTCTTTCAATGGAAATCTCTGAATTATACCCCCCAAAAAAAAAAAAATTTTTGTTATTTTGTTGAATCCTTGGCATATATGGTGGTTTGTAACTTTTGTTTGTGTTAATGGGTTTTAGAGTAGGTTGTAATGGACTAGGCTTTTGGGATAGACTTTGAGTTCCAATGCGTTGGAAACAGGCTTGTAGTTGATGTGGTTGAATATGCGTCGGCTGGCTGGATAAGTTGGTTTTACCTGAACAATTAAGTCCCGGGCGTTGTTGGGAAAGTAATGTGAAATGTTTATTGTCGTTACTTGAAGAAAACTGATTACTATATTTGCTAATCAATTTTATGGATATATATTTCTTTCAGATACATAACCTATACAAACTGATGTAACAATGAATGTGATTGGTGGATTTCAATGTATAATAAGTGAATATTTGAATTTGAATTTTTTTTTTTTTAAAGATTGGTGACACGTCTGTATGTAAAGGTCCTGTAGTATCCCTAGCATTACTTCTGATAAGAACTTAAGTTAGGTAGCAGAACCTTAAAAACTGTACCATGGATGTGGTTATGCTACCATGTCATTCTTATTTGTGGTTGATGATGGTAATCTTTCATTATCTTGGATCACTGAAGCAGAATAGTTCAAAGTTGTAACAAATTTATGGAGCTACGCTTCTTTTTTACATTTATATCTGTTTTAACTTCCACTTAAAGTTTTAAATATGCGTGTTTCTAAAGTTTGATGTTGCATTCACCACTTCTTTGGCAGGGGAGAATCAGACCATTGAGTGGGCTATGCGTTTAAGAGTTGCGTTATACATTGCAGAAGCGTTAGATTATTGTAATACCGAAGGCCGTCCGTTATACCATGACTTGAATGCATATAGAGTTCTCTTCGATGAGGTGCTGTAACAAATCTTTTTTTTTCTCAAGTTTGAAAATTGAATGTAATCTATTGTGTATTACTTTTGTGCATAATTATTTTGTAATTTTTTTACGTTACTTTGTGTTTATCATGAGCATTATCTCAGAGTGGGGTCAATGGAGAATGGGGATGGAATAGCTGTTGGGTGGTTGGGACGCCCTCCTGACACTTATTTTAAGTTCATATGATGTACTATTTAGTTGTGTTATATCGAAGATTTTTGATGCTTATTGTTTTTCATGACATGGATTTATCCATTTTCTCCCCAGGTAATCTTGCATGAAAACTGTTGTTACCATGTATCACTACTTTTCAGTAATGCTTCCTGTAATAAATGTAATATGTGCATGTTGTAGGTAGGGTGACTCCGGAAAGTGTTATCTTCAGCTTTGGGACTGTCCTATTGGATCTTCTCAGTGGAAAGCACATTCCTCCAAGTCATGTAAGTAGTTTTACCATGTTGTGTAATGAATCATAGTTTTAGTGTGGTTGCTCTACCAGTTGAGCTATCCAATTGTAGGGAGTGAAGTCCATAATGGAAATAATCACAAAATAAAATATGATAGAGAAAAATGTACCCATATTAGAAAAATCCTTCTCTCTATAAGATTGAAAATTTGGAGCAATGATGCTGCATTCTTTCTTGATTGATTGGTAGATTATTTCAAACATGATGGATAACTTTCTGTTGATTTAGTGCCTGCATTTCTTGAAATCTGTGACTTGGCAATAATTTGGCATCAAATGGAATACTAGGGATAGTTTACTTTCTCTTTCACATTTTGTTGTCTTTTCCTACATGTTTTATTCCATAGGCATATATCTGGATTGCTTTTTGGGCTTCTAAATGTGTACAACCTGTTACAATATATGTTAAAGAAGGCTGATATTTGGTAATAGACCCTTTCAATCAACCTTACATCTTTCAGACCAAAATTATGATGCGTTTGAGTATTGGTTTTCTTGTGGATACACTTCAAGCTCTTGGTGGTTTGGAAGTTTTAATTGCTTTCAAATGCTAAGATTATTTTGGTTTTTAGTGGATGAGTTGGATTTGGTGCCATCATCCTGTCCCATGTTTTGTGATGATTGCTGTATATTGTTGTTTACCTGGTTTGAGATTAATGCCTAGCAGATTGTTCATGAATCTTTTTTTTTGGGAATTGTTTGAAGTTGATATTAGTGGACTTAGATGTGTTATTATGTTTCTATTTTTCTGTATGCAGGCTCTCGATATGATACGGGGCAAAAACATTCTTCTCCTCATGGATTCACATTTGGAGGGTAATTTTTCAACTGAAGAGGCAACTGTGGTTTTTGATCTTGCCTCTCGGTGCTTGCAATATGAGCCTAGAGAGCGGCCAAATACTAAAGATCTTGTTGCAACAATTGCACCACTACAAAATAAACCTGATGTAAAATATTCCATCTTTGCTATCTACTCTTTTGATGCATGCGCTTATCTTTTATCTTTATTTGTCTGTTTCATAATGTATTTAGGATTATATTTTATCGTGCAGATGATTTATCCTGTAAAATTTTCACACTGAAAGCCTATTGGCTTTTACAGCCTAGTGGCACACCCTACTCCCTCCCTCTTGTTGTGGGTTGGATACCCCCAACACCAAAAAAAGAAAAAAGAAAGAACCAAAACAAAAACAAAGACTGTTGAACCACGATCACTGCTTGTCATGCTATCCCACTGAACATCTGATATATATCTTGCCTATGAGATACAATAGTTGTTATGCCCAGCCAAATATGCATTCTGGCTATTATAATGTTCTGTTTGCTGATAGATTCTTGCTTGGAGCTTGATCTGGCTGATTCAATTGATGGTTGCTTCCTTCTCATTTTATTTCATTTTCCTTGGTTTGTATAATGTGTTTTCTAGCATTCCTGATTGTTTGTATACTGAAAGCAATTTTCAGAAATATTTACAGAAATTTTGGTTGCATTGATTGGTTTGACCATAAGATGACAGTTTTGTGAACTTGAATTCGTTATAAAGGGAAAGGTCAGTTTTGTGCATTTAATCAAATTTCAGGATGTGGGTTCTCTGCTTGCAGGTTCCATCTTATGTGATGCTGGGAATCCCAAAGCATGAGGATGCCCCTCCTACTCCACAACACCCTCTTTCTCCAATGGGTGACGCCTGTTCAAGGATGGACCTTACAGCTATCCATCAGATCTTGGTCACGACACACTACAAAGATGATGAAGGAACCAATGAGGTGATTGAATTGTACACTTGCAGGCTTGCATGTATTTTCTCTAATGTTATACTAAATCATTTCCTTGATCTATCGGTTTAGTTGTCTTTCCAAGAATGGACCCAGCAAATGAGAGATATGTTGGAGGCAAGAAAGCGTGGGGACTTGGCATTTCGTGACCGAGATTTTAAAGCTGCTATAGACTGTTATTCTCAGGTATGTTGATTGCGTATTGAAATAAAAGAACACCTTCATAAATAGAGTTTGTCTTGCACCATAATGTGTTAGGCCCACCGTGTTTCCCCCACGACAGTGTAGAACTTCATATAATAGGGAAGTGAACAGCATCAAGGATGAGTTGGATTTTCAAGATCTTAATTGATAGGGAAAACAGCATCTATCTGTGAGATTGTCATGCTATAATGTACTAGAACATCTCTCTCTCTCCAAGCAAAGAAAATTGTTTGACAAGCAGATCCAGATGTGAACTAGTCAAAAAAAAAAAAAAAAAAAAAACCACAACAAGAAAAACAAAAAACGTGGGAACCATGATTAATTTTCATTCTGTTTCCATTGTGCAGTTCATAGATGTGGGAACTATGGTTTCACCAACTGTGTATGCACGAAGAAGTCTTTGCCATCTCATGTGTGATCAACCAGATGCTGCCCTTCGAGATGCCATGCAAGCACAATGTGTCTACCCTGATTGGTCCACAGCATTTTATATGCAGGCAGTTGCTCTTGCCAAGCTCGATATGCACAAGGATGCAGCTGACATGTTGAATGAGGCTGCTGCACTTGAAGAAAAGAAGCAACGGGGTGGCAGAGGGTCTTAAGAAGTAGCCCTGTATTTATTCCTTGATAAAATTGGCACCCAATTAATTGTTGTTGTCGTCGATGGTGTTGTAACAAAACATGAGGTCTATGTATAATGGAAATTGAAAATGTGGCTTTTGTTTAAAGTGTATCATAGAGAGAGGGAGAAACTTGTTTTCTTGTGCACCAAATGTTTTGCTATTTTTTTTAATTAATGAAATAATTAATTGGTTCTTAATGTGTACATGCCTATATGAAATCTATAATACAACAAGATTTTGACTCTTGAGAGTGGAATCAAGCCACATATAACTCGGCTTTTCCATCAATGAAGAGACTCATGAATTCCTCCCCATCAACAGTTTCTTTCTCTATGAGTAGTTGAGCAAGCTTGTGAAGGATGTCAATGTGGGTTGTTATGATTTGTGTCGCCCTTGAATATGCCTTCTCTACCAGTTCCCTAACCTCTGCATCAACTACATCAGCAGTAGCCATAGAATAATCTTTCTGGGATGACATCTGCATTCATAACATACACGCCAGACACTAATTAGATCTCATGGTTATGCATAGGAAAGAAGACATTGTAAATATAGTGAATTGTGAAAGCATTGCTTTCTTAATTCCAATAACTCCCACCTGTTGACCCAAAAAAGGATTTCCACCAGGACCACCGATGGCAACTTGCCCAATTTTTTTGCTGAAACCAAATCTTTCAACCATCTGCCTCGCCACTCGTGAAACTTGCATGAAGTCATTTGACGCTCCTGTGGTCACATTCTCGTCGCCAAAAATCACCTCTTCAGCAACTCTGCAATTGTAACAAAGAAGAGAGGAAAATTTTAAAATAAAACCAATTAGTAGATCAGTAGTTTTAAATCCAGCCTATTCAAAATTAGAGAAGAATTAGAATCAGAACAGCTCTAATAGGAACCTTTATGTTCTTCAAAAACACTTGGAAAAGGCAACATATCTTATGCATTGCTGGAAATAAGTTGTTGTAACTAACCTTCCACCAAGGGCAACAGCCATCTGATTCTCCAGGTAACTTCTACTGTACAGTCCAGACTCAAGCCTCTCTTCACTTGGAGCGAAAAAGGTAAGTCCACCAGCTTGGCCACGAGGAATAATGGATATCTTGGCCACAGGATCATATTCAGGCATCAATGCACCAACTAGAGCATGCCCGGCCTCTGCAAAATTAAGAGCATGACTAAACTGTAAACACTGAAAATCAAATACAACAAACCTAGACAAATTAAGAAGTATGCTGATTCTTATTTATATACCATGATAAGCAACTAGTTTCTTCTTCTCATCTGAGACTACAGCATTTTTCTTCTCTGGGCCAGCAATGATCCTTTCCAGCGCATCAGATATCTCATCCTTGCTTATTTCCTTGAGGTCACGCCTGGCTGCAAGAATAGCCGCTTCATTCATCAGATTCTGCAAATCAGCCCCAGTAAATCCTGGGGTTCTTCTTGCTATCTTGTCAAAGTCCACATCCTTTGCGAGTGCCTTTCCTCTAGAGTGCACCTGTCATACATGCTCAGATAAGTTTCTACCAGAAAATAGCAAAAGCATGATCTCATTTATGGACTATGGCAATTGAATGAACCAGATCGTATCCATATAACAACTTATGCAAACTGTTTGGTCTTTGGCCCCAGTAATAAGTTGTTGAATTGTGGAACTAAAAACAAATACTTAAATAGCACTAAAAAGAAGAAAAAAAAGTAATGAAAAGAGCAGTAGACTGCCATACACTCTTAATAGATTTGATAAATCATGTTCTAGAACAATGAACCAACCAGCACTCTTTAACTGCATATAATTAGATATCACTTGACAAATCTAGAACATTATGAACATAACCCATGATTTATAATTGAGCAATGTTGCAGTTACTACAAATTTACCACATATATAACCATTGATGCAAACTGTTAAAACACAAAACAAAAAAGTAATTAAGAAATATATTTATTATGTTATTTACATGACACCGATCACTTTCATTGTCATGCCAGTTTGTAGGCCTTTTGTACTAAACCAGATAGAAATTTTAGCATTTTCCTATAAGATTATAACACAACAATTCACTGATCATTTAATATGTTATTGGAATCAATAATTTAGGTTTAGACATCATTCCTACTCTCAATATTAAGACCTTGGCATTTCACTAACAGCTAAAACAAGAATAACTAACCAAGCAGGGTTTTACAGAACAAACCTGAAGAATCTTAACTCTACCAGCAACATCAGGCCTATCCACAGTGACCTGCCTATCGAACCTGCCAGGCCTCAACAAAGCTGAATCAAGCACATCCGGTCTATTAGTGGCAGCCAACACAATCACACCCGAATTACCTGAAAATCCATCCATCTCAGTCAAGAGCTGATTAATAGTTTGCTCCCTCTCATCATTCCCACCTCCAAGCCCTGCCCCTCTCTGCCTCCCCACTGCATCAATCTCATCAATAAACACAATGCAGGGTGCTTTCGACTTCGCCTTCTCGAACAAGTCCCTCACTCTCGAGGCCCCAACTCCCACAAACAATTCCACAAACTCCGAAGCAGCACAAGAGAAAAACGGCACGCCGGCTTCTCCGGCCACTGCTCTAGCCAATAGGGTCTTCCCTGTACCGGGAGGTCCAACTAGCAAACACCCTTTTGGTATTTTAGCTCCTAGAGCTGTGTACTTATCTGGGTTTTTCAAGAAATCAACAACTTCTTGCAATTCCAGCTTAGCTTGGTCAGCACCGGCAACATCGGAGAATGTAACACCGGTTTCTGGGACTTCTTGGAACTTTGATTTGGATCTTCCAAAGTCCATTGGGCCACCGAGCCCACCAGGTCCGCCGGGCCCACCTTGAGCTCTGCGGAAGAGAAGGAAAAGTCCAGCAAAAGCAAGAACTGGGAATATAAGATTACCGATGAAACTGAACAACCCGTTGCCAGAGTCACCCTCTGAGACCGAAATATCGACGCCGTTCATTGCTAAAATGTCGATAAGGTCCGGGTCGTTGGGGACAATCACGGAGGCTCGGCGGCCATCGATGGCGGTGAGCTGAAGGGCAGAACCGTCTTTGCTGAATCTGACTCTTTCCACTTTCCCTTTCTTCACTGCATTCAAAAACTCGCTGTATCTCCATTGACTACCATCAGGGATGTCAGAAGTGTTCTGGGTTTGAGGCTTTGGGGCTGTGAGAAGAAGGTTTTGTGAGAAAGGTGAGGGATTTGTGAGACTGGGTTTGGTGGGTTGGGCTTCAATTACAGGTGGGGGTTGAGGTGGTGTGGGATTGTCTAGAGCTAGAGCTTGTGGTTGTGGAGTGAGAGTGGAGAAGATAAGAGCAGCTAAGGTAGCTTTGGATGGTAGAGATTTTAAGGGTTGTGAAGAATTGGGTTTTTTGTTGAGAATATTTTGAGTAATTAGATACTTTCTTTTGGAGATGGGATGGAATGGAAGTGGTGATTTGGTGATGGTTTTTGGGGTTGGAGGAGAGACCAAGATTTTAGTCCCTAAGAAGTGTGAAGAAAGCAAAGGATTGGTGACGGTGGAAGCCATGGAGTTTGATGAGGTTTTGTTATGTGGTATGGCTCTTCTCCTCTATCTTATATAACTACTAAAAACATAGAGTTGAGCTTGGCTTGACTGCTTGAGTCACCCAATCCTAGAACGTTGGATTTTTTGCTTATGTGAGAAGGTTAAAAAATAAAAATAAAAATAAAATTAGAGGGGAATTATGGTTTGTGTCTTTGTGAGTGTGAATGTGGACACTATGCCAAGTTGTAAAAATATCTGGGCAAAAGAAAAAGGAAAAACTTTTTTCTAACTTTTACGCAGAGAAGCGATGTGGCAAAATCTGATTTGGTAATTGACTTGAAACACAATGGAGGATGTATAGGGGAGAAACTTGCTTAAACCCATGCCATACAATTGGATGACGTTCGTGTCGCATCCACGTGGCCTGTATAAGATCCAGTTATTTCCTGAATGATTTTTACTTGTTTGTTTGTTTGTTCTGCTTTTGGGTTTATAAGTCGTATACGGTTTTCTTTTTCTTTTGTTTTAGTGATGTGGATAGTTAGGTGTTGCACAAAGAAAGATCATATTATGCGATGGGAGAAAGGCAACAACGGTTAACGTAGTATGATTTGATGATGTGGCAATTCGATTCGATTCCACCAAGTCAAGAGAAACTCAGCATGACGTGTTCAGCTAAGTTGTTCCTCCTCGTAGGAAAAAGGATAAAAATTTACCAATCTCTCTAATGGAAATATAATTTTTTTAATACAAGATAGAACTCTAATTTAATCTAAGTGTATATGTGTGTGAAAGTTTCATTCTGGAGACTTGAACCCCCCGACCTTTACCCCCCACACCTCATATTCATAAGCACTTATACTTGTAGAGTGACTATCGTATGAAAATATTTTTGAATTCGATTTATTACTACCAAGATCTTTAAATCCTAAATATATCTTTAGAGGTTGTTCCTTGAGCCAAAGGAAAACATTACTGTTTAAATTTCAAATTCAAGTTACGATGACGAAGCAATCCACCCCTTTTAGTTTTAGGTGCATAAAAGGGAAACAAAATTGCATGAAAGTTATAAACATATTGTCATTACTAAAAATTTCCTTAGAAAAATTTTCATCTTTAAAGAGTTTTTCCTAACTTGGACATCAAAAAGTCTCTCGTTAACTCATTTATAGTGATTTTCCAATTTCCTTTCCCCTATTTTATAGGTGTTTGTGGGCTAAAATAATAATAATTAACTGCATTATCAGTTGGCCTCGTTTTTGGGAAATGAATGTCATATCTTCTCTAGAAAAAAAAAAAGAATTGTTTGTTCGTGATTAGATCCATGGATACTGGATTGAATAGAAGTGACATCAACAATACAAAGAAGCAGACAGGGCCTTCAAAGTAGGATGACCCTTTCTGTGTAATAGCCCTTAAGCAATAGATACAGGAGCTCGTCATAGTTTGCACCAGATACTATAGTAGAATAGGCAATGTATGCATCATGTCTTGTCCCAAGGCATGCAAGACCACTAGCCTTTGCGATAATATATGTCGCCCATGAGGCAGAGAGTGAAATGAAAGGGAAGGCCAATCATGAGAAGCCAAACGACGTACAAGGGATAGGACATGGGAACAAAGAGTTAATTATGTATCAACAGTTTTGGGCATCCCATGGGGTGACAAAGGCAGAGACAAACTTGTTGATGACTCAAGAGAAAGGAGAAAACAAAGGGGGAAAAAATGAATTATTAGGAAAGGAAAAAAGAAGACAAAAGAAAGAGAGGAAAGGGATGGTGCAAGTGTTTTGGGATTTTGGTTTATTAGATTTGAGAATTCAAAAGATAATTGTCTCTTAGAACAAAGAGAGAAAATATCAAAAAAGGGATTTTAATTCTCATATTGTATTTTAAAAAAATGTTTTTTTAATGGCAATGCAGGGTGCTTGTAGCAGTACAATGCAGTTAATTAATTCAGGGTGGAAAAATTGATAACTATTTAACTACAGGTGGCAAAGTAAAATCCCCTTAAACTTTAGGTGGATAATGCGTAATTGTTGCTAGTTTTTTAGTATTATTTATTTTATTGTTCAAATTTTAATTTTTCTTATTCAAATATTTTCTATGATTTTTTTTAATGATCAACATGGGTATAGATATAATGCCAAATCTATATCTATATCTATCTATATATTACTAAAAGCTGAAGCGTAGCATTTATTGTTGCTACGCTCCAGTTGAGCCACATAAGCGTCCACCTCATTATTATATTCTTTTTAATTTTCTTATAATTGTTTTTAACATTTACTTTTTATTTTATTTTAATATTTACACTTTTTCCAACCTTTCTCCATCCTTATATTTTCATCTCCCTACTACCCTCTACATAAATATTATTCTTCTTCTTTTCATCTCTCCACTACCCTCTACATAACTATTATTCTTCTTCTTTTTCTTCATCTTCCTTTATTTTGTCTCTTCTTATTTACATTGTCTTACTATAAATTGGTAACTATCTATTCCATTCTATGCATGATTTTCTTTCATAAAAAAGGTTCTCTCTCTCTCTCTCTCTCTCTCTCTCTCTCAATTTTTCTATGAATTTTTTATATTCTTCTATTTATGCCAAATTACTAATCTTTGGGAATCCTTTCTTTTCTTTTTTTCTTCTTTGTTTTTCTACACTAGAATCATTATGCTCATTTCTCACTTAATTTAATTGGGTAGTTTGCAGGAATTCAAAAAAAGGTTCTCTCTCTCTTTCTCTCTCAATTTTCGATGAATTTTTTTATACATTCTTTTATTTATGCCAAATTACTAATCTTTGGGAATTATTATTATTTTTTCTCCACACTATAATCATTATGCTCATTTTCTCACTTAATTTATTCGGGTAGTTTGTAGGAATTCAAGTAAAGCTAGACAATAAGGAATTTTACGGCATTGGAGAACGCCTAAATATATACTAGCCAAAAATTGAAAGTCAGCAAATTAGTGGAGCTATGATTAAGCTTCAAACGGGATTGATGGTATTGCCAATGTTCTTTAATTAGCATCCTTATTTCTATTTCTCTATATATGTTTCCTAGAATTAGTATTAGTCTCATTTTTATTTTCTCTATTATATTCTAGGTAAAACAAGAGTTCTTTAAAACTCCACATTGGTTAATGCCATTTAGATTTGTTTTTTAAATTGTTTTTTTTTTT